>NW_005871622.1:518197-525965 GCF_000147115.1 Myotis lucifugus
GGGGGGGGGGGGGGGGGGGCGGGGGAGGAAGAGAGGGAGAGATGGGTGGTGGGGAGGGGGAGAAGGGGGAAAGGCAACGGGGAGAGGGAGAGAAGCTGGGGAGAGAGGGAGAAGGAGAGGGAGGGAGGGAGCCTCCATCCAGAGCTGCTGCTGGGGCTGGTGATGGCGATAAAGGGGCGGAGCCTGAGAAGCTGCGATGCCTACGGAACGGACTGCACAGTAGCCCATGTGACTCCCCAGTGCAGGCGCGTTCGCTCTACGTTCTCTGCAGAACAAGACAAGCCTGTCTGCGAAGCGCCAGCGAGTCAGCCGCAGGAGCAGGACGTGCTCCGGGAGATGAGATGTGGAGCCGCCTGAGAGCGGCCGGGAGAAGGCGGCCATGACGCCTCCCAGGGAGCAGAGACGGCAGGGGCCCCAGTGTGGCTGCTGAGCCGCCTTACGCTCACGGAGGGCTGGTGTGACCATGGAAGATGTGTTTTTCTTGGCAAAAGGTGCAGTTCATTGGCACAAGCAGGCCGGCCGTCTACCTCGGAGCAGGCGAGGTTTTTCCAAAGGGAAAGGAACTCACAGGGAAACAGGCGAGTCCCAGGCTGAGACCTGCAGGCGCGAGGAGGCGTCCGCTCCTGGCTTATTCTCAGTCTTTCTGTTGAGATGGCAAACGGGCCACAGTGACTCAGTAAACGCACTTTCCTCCTGACCATGGGCTGCGGCCCCGCGAGGCCTCTGTGACAGTGTAAGTCCCTCCGTGAGAGGGCGCCCAGCACAGCCTCCTGCTGCTGTTTTTAATGCTTTTATTGATTTCAGAGAGGAAGACAGAGGGAGAGAGAAACACCAATGATGAGGGAATCGATCCGCTGCCTCCTGCACGCCCCACACTGGGGATCAAGCCCGCAACCTGGGCCTGTGCCCTGACCGGGAATCGAACCCTGACCTCCTGGCTCACAGGTGGATGCCTGACCACTGACCCAGCGGGCATGCAGCCTGCTTCTTTCTGGTTCTTGCAAGAAAGCCAGCCCTGAGGGTGACTTCCCCTGGCCGCTGCTGGGCAGGTTCTGGGGGAGCATCTTTTCCTGAGCAGACGTTCTCCGTGCTGACAGATAGGGCCTTGGGCTCACACGCAGGCTCTGCAGGGTCCTGTTACCGACGTTCCTCAGACTTTCCTGTAATTTCTAGCTCAGATGTGGGCGTGCCCCCCTCCCGCCGGCTCCTGTGTTTGCAGATAGTTAATGATCTGATTGCCTGGTTTCCTCCAAGTGTGACATGAGCCCAGAGACAGAGGCGCCACTAGGCAGGGAGGCGGGGGCTGCAGCAAAGGCAGGACACAGGCGTGTTGTCGGAGGACCTGGGACGGTCGTGGCCCCGCTGACCTGGGTTCAGCCGGACGAGATGGAAACGAGTGCTCTGCTCTGCCCCCGGGGGTGGGGTGGGGGGGGGTGAGCGCCTGAGGGGGGCTGCCCTGCCGCCTCTTGAGCAGTTTGGGAATGAAATGCTTCTTTGCAGACGCCCACCTCCAACACAGACAGGTGTTAGCTTTTCCACCCGGTGCTTTCCTCAGAGGCAACACTGACTACAGGCACTGGGCGTGGGGAGGCGGGAGGGGAAGGACCCGGCCCAGCAGGCGCTCAGCTTGTGAAGGGCTCAGAGAAGGTTCTGGAGTCCCGTGCTCACGGCCTCTGTTGGGCTTCTCTCTGCAGGTGGCCACAGCTGGCTCCTCAGTGCTGCTGTTCGAGGGCGTCCTGACCAGGGCAGCCGTGGGATGGTGAGTCTAAAAGTGGATGTGGGTTCTCCAGGTGCTGCCTCTGCTCACAGTGCCACGGGAAGGGCGAGGCGTGGGCTCAGGCATGCAGCAGGCCTTTTCTGGGTGAACAGAAAAGCCAGGTCATCTGTGATGTGCAGTGAATCAAAACGAAATGGGTTCAGAGGTCATCACCTTAGCAATTCTGCGATAGGGTCACCTCGAGACTCCACGGCCCGGCAGCTCCGTGGGGAGCCCTCCCGCGGTATTTCCTCCAGAGCGTGACCCAGGCGCAGTCTCACACACACACACCACCCGTCAGGCGAGTGGACACAGCCCCTCTTCCACCTTGCAAACCGGCCCCCCAACCTCAGCTCAGGGGGACTTGGCATGATTGGTGATTCCTGGGCCTGACCTGGAAGTGGGGTGAGGGGAGCCCCCACGGCAGAACCAGGGGCGTCGCTCACCCGCGAACATGGCGCCTGGCAGCCTCCTGACCTCTCGACTCTTTTGCAGCCTCCTGCTCGGCGGCCTGGGAGAGGCCTTGCTGGTTTTCGCAGAGAGGAGGGGCACCCCGAGATGACGAGGTGACGATGGAAAGGGAGACGGGCCGGGCCAGCGTGGGAGCAGACGCCCGGCTGGAGCTCGGACGAGGGTGAGGAAGCCGAGCACCGCTGGGGCCGCTTCCCCTGCGCCAGGAGCTCTCGGGTCTCTGCTGCAGAGAATGGACCGGTGCCTCTTCCCAGAGAGGCTCGCCTGAGCCCCACCTCTGGGTGTGAGGATGCCTGCGGACGCCCCGTGGAGGCGCCGCTCACCTGCCTGCATGCGGCCTCTGGAGCCGGCACAGGTGCTGCTCTCCCTGCTCGCGCTCCGTGGGGGCCGCCCGGCATTTGGGGTTTGGTTTGTGTGTTTACATCTTCGGAGCCCCCGGGACATCCCTTCCTCGCGCTCGTGCGGGCTGGTCCGAGCCTCACCCACCCACTCACGGGGATCCCTCCCGAGGGCGTCCATGGGGCGAGCGGGGGCTCGGCCGTGAGAAGCCAGCAGGGGCCATTGCCCCAGAGCGGGTGCCGAAGCCCTGCCGTGCGCGTGTTCCTTCTGTTGGGTTGTGTCATAGAAAGTTCACACTTTTTTTTCGCTCACCGTTCAGTTAACCTGACACGAAACGATCACCACAGCAAAGAGGTGGCTAAGCCGAGGGTGTCCTCCCGGGCAAGGGGAAAAGAAACACGTCTAACACGGACACACGCCTGTTATAGTCACTTCCTAAAGCTCTGAATCCATTCATTCCCCAAATCTGAGGAGGTTTCAGTCATTGAACACAAGTATACTTTTCAGGCCAATTAAAGGTTGGATTAAAGCTCTAAACTGTGCCTCAATGGGACTCAAAAGAAATGAATTTGCATGAAACGGTTGTTTGATTCGGAGCCCACAGTGAAGGTTTAGGGAAATAGTGCCGAATCCACGTCTCTGCTCAGAGGAGGTGTGTGACTCCTCACCTCTGCCGGTGTCGGCCTGGGCCCTCGGAGATGCAGGAGGGCAGGACCCGCCCCCCCAGGTCACCATGGGAGCCCCAGCCCTGGCCCTGGCCCTTCCTTCTGCGTGTCCCTCCGACACGGTGAGGAAAGGCGGCAGGAATGGGTCTGTCACGTGGAGTTTGAGTGCCTGTCCTTGCTGGTCTCTGCTGGCCGTCCAGGTGGAGAGCCTCAGGTGACCTTTGCCCTCAGGTAGTCAGTTTCCTCTGACCCTCACCGGGATGCCGGCCGTCTGCGGACGGAGGGTCAGATGGAAACCTGGGTTCAGAGTCTCCTTGTTCTTTTGCTCCACGAGACTCCGTAACCGAGGCCACTTCTCTGCTGTTCGTGGAAAGAGGCGTCTGCGGAGAATGAGGAGGCGCCTGGGGCTGAAAGGGCCCCATCCCAGCAGGACGGACCCCACGCACTTGGGCTGCGAAGCTGTAGACCTTTTTATAAGAGTCTCTAGCAAGGGTTTCTGTTGTTTGATCTTTACCCTCATGTTCCAGAGTCCTGTTGTTTTTAAAAATGTGATTTCTTGCTTTGACGTCAGCCAGAGGCGGCCTGCAGGGTGGGCCCGGGGTCTGTAAACCAGGGGCCCCCTCACCCGAAGGACCGTGTGCTCACTCCTCTCAGGATCCTGGTCCCTGAGGCCTCGGTGGCTGCGAGTCGGAGGGTTTGTTTGTACAAAGAATATGCTTTGTGTCGAGAGGCCTGTTACTGACCTGCTGCGGCCGTGAGGAGCTAAACCTGCCTTTGCCTGTATTTGTGGGTGGTTGGCTTCTCTCCTCGGCCGCCCAGCAGGCGTCACCCTGGGAGGGAGCCCTCGCTCTTTCGTGAGTCCTCATCCGAGGACACTCTTTCCATGGATTCTCAGACGGAGGAAGAGAGGGTGGAAGGAGCCGCCCCTGCCCAGCCCAGCCCCTCCCTGGCAGCGAGGGTGGACCCCAGAGGAGCACGCAGCCCCTTAGCGCTCCCTGGCTGCGTGAGAGGCCCACGGGGCTGGCAAAGGCACGGCCACTGCTGTCCGTCTTCACCCCGGCACGGCCTGCACCTCGGGGAGCGCGGGCCCTGGAAACAGGGACTTAGTCCAGAGTCCTTCCTGGGCCAGCGATTCACACGACAAGTAGGAGGCGGGGTGGGGGGCTGCATAGTAACAGGGCGCCAAGTCAGAGCTGGGACCCCAGGGGCTGTCCCAGGCTGTCCGCACTCTGGCCAGTGGTGTCCATCACTCATTGGTCGCCATCCTGCCTCTGGCACCACTCACTGCGTGTCCATGGCGTCGGCTTCTGCGTTGTCTCCAGCAGAGCGGCCGCCATCCTGCGGGAGCCGAGTGGCCGGTCCTCAGGTTGGTGAGCTGCAGGCAGACCGCCCAGCGGGAGGTGCTGGACGTTCATGCGATCGCAGACCTAAAGCAACCGGCATCCTGCTCCCAGGGAGGCCTGGGCCTGCGCGAAGACCCAGGGATCGAAATTTAAAATCACACCAACCAACCGCTCTGTTGAGATACAACTCGTGCCTGAAAGTGCACCCAGTCCACGCAGACAGTCCGGCGGCTCTTAGTGCCTTCACAGCGTTCTGCAGCCGCCACCACCGCCTCCTTCAGCGCATTTCATCCCCCTCCGCCCCTCCGCTGACCAGGCAGTGCGCGGTCCACCCTACAGACCCCCGGGCTCCACAGGAACGGGATCGTGCCCACGTGGCCTTGTGTTGGACTCGGGTTTAAACCCTCACTTGCCAGCTCCGTGGTGAAGATGGGCCTTTTTAGAGCCGACACAGGGAAGCGCCCAGCGTTGGCACCACGCCTCCCTCGCACGTGGGACACCCGGCTATGGTGCCACGACGGCATTTTCCAGCAAATCCTTGTTTCCGTCTCGGCGTGAGGCTCCACTTCCTTCTGAGAAGCAGACTGCTTTTTCCTAAGACGAAGTCTCTGACGGACACACACTGTACCCAAGAGCTTTTCATCGTCCCTGGCCATGCGGTTCAATGGCTGAGCATCGGCCTGCGGACTGAAGGGTCACGGGTTCGATTCCTGTCAGGGGCACGGACCTCAGTTGCAGGTTCCCCGCTCTGGTCAGGGTGCATGCAGGAGACAACCAAATCGATGTGTCTCTCACATCGATGTTTCTCTCATCTTTCCTCCTCCCTTCCACGCTCTAAAAATCAATGGGCAAATATCCTCGGGTGAAGATGATCAATAATGCCCAGGAGCCGCGTCCCTCCCAGCCTCCCACCCATGCTCTGCAGCCGGGGTGGGGTCCGCCCAGCTGGTGCCAGACTGCTGGGTGGGGCCTGGAACCCGCCTGCAAGCGGCTCAGAGGCCAGTGCAACCCCCGCGGCACTGGGGGCAGGGACCAGAGGCCCTTCCCGTGAACACGGAAGGCGAGGTGGTGGGAAGGCCGCAGGGGACACAGGTGCCTCGCCCAGCGTGCCGCCCGCTCCTGTGTGAAGCTCCGCAGCTGGAGGGCTGGGCCGGCCCCTGGTGACCTTGTCCGTCCGTCCGTTGGCTGTGAGGCATCATGGACAGGAGCTGGGAGGGGCTCCCTGGTGCTGAGGATGAGCCTCTCCAGTCCTGACCCCGCCCCCCTCCTGGCCGCACCCTGTGGGAGGTTAGAGCTGGGTCCCTGGTCCTCATGCCCCCCTCACCCCCTCCACCCTCTCCTCTGGGCAGCGGGCCGGGCAGCTGGGTTCCTGCCGCAGCTCCTGACGCTCCTGCTCGACCCCGGGATGTCTAAGGGACCCTCACGCCCTCTCCATCCCTGGCCACAGTCCTCTGAGGGGCCCATGTTCCCTGCTGTACCCCAAGGCCCCAGCAGCCAGCCGCCCCGTGGGCCTCCCAAGGGGACCAGGCACACCCTCTCCCCGCCCTCAGAAGGCTCTGGAGCCGCATTGCTTTCTCCAGCTGCCGGGCGGGCGCCATGCTGTCCTGGGCAGAGCAATCAAAGGCGGCCCCTCCTCGGGGCCGGGCCACACACGGGCTTCGAAGGAAGCGAGGGCTGCGTCCAGCCTGCCTCCTGCCCCCCCACTGGGCACCAGGCTGGGCAGGCCGTATGGCGGCACCCCCGTGACCCAAGGACAACCAGGCCCAGGGAATTCAAGGAGCTGTTTACCTTCCCATTCAGCCCAATGCCTGTCTGTGCTCCAGGAGTGACACCACGAAGCAAGGGTTTGTTTATATAGTTTTGCCAACTCAACGCAGTTCCGTGGGCGGTAACAATCGTCCCCCCTGACTGAGCGCCTTCGGGTGTCAGCGGCAGCTCAGGTGTCCTCCGGACGCCCCTGACGCGCCCTTTGTAGCAGGCACCATCCTGCGGCCGCCGGCCGGGGTCACCCCTTCCCTCTGCACCTCGGGGCCACCGCCTGGGCCCCACGCCCTGGGCAGCGCGTCCTCTGCTCCGGGCCCTCCTGCTCTCTCCTCCAACACCGTCCTGCGTCTCCGCACACGAGAGGACGGGGAGAGCAGCCGTCCCATTTGGGTCTTGCTTGTATTTTGCAAATAAAAATGAAAATTGGTTTCACGAGTGAAGGCAGCTGCCTCAGGAAGCATTGACTTCTGACTTAGATCCCATGAAAGTCTGCAGGTCTCACCGGGCATTTCCCACTGAGCCTCAAAGGGCAGGAACGGCCGTCAGCTCCACCCTCCGAGGGGCCCACGTTCCCTGCTCAGCTCCACCCTCCGTGGCCTTTGTGGTCGCCCTGGGCCCAGCTCTGGCTCAGGAGTCGCTCATGAAGGGACCCGGAGGCCGAGGGGGCGGCCACGGGGGGGGGGGGGGACGCTCGGGGTCGGGCTCCTGGCAGCCAAACAGCCTTTTCCTGAAGGGGCTGGGACCCTCTTGACGTTCCCCATCCATTCTTTTTTTTTTTTTTAATTTTTTAAAAAAAATATATTTTATTGATTTTTTACAGAGAGGAAGGGAGAGATATAGAGAGTTAGAAACATCGATGAGAGAGAAACATCAATCAGCCGCCTCCTGCACACTCCCTACTGGGGATGTGCCCGCAACCCAGGTACATGCCCTTGACCGGAATCAAACCCGGGACCCTTCAGTCTGCAGGCCGACGCTCTATCCACTGAGCCAAACCGGTTTTGGCCCCATCCATTCTTTTTCTTTGTTTTTGTTAATCTCACCTGAGGATAGTTTTTCCACTGATTTTTTTAGAGAAAGTGGAAGAGAGGGCGGTGGAGAGAGAAACATTGATGTGAGAAACGCACCTCGATTGGTTGCTCCCGCACGGACCCCGACTGGGACCGGGGATCGAACCTGCGACCCAGGCACATGCCCTTGACCAGGAATCGAACCTGGGACCCTTCCGCGGAGCAGCAGCGCCAGGGCTCCCATCAGCGCCTGGTGCTCTCGTGAGCGGGTCTGTGGGCAAAGGCCGCCCTCACCGGCTCAGCTCAGAGCGAGCGAGCGCTGCTGCATTCTCACTGGGTTCCTTGGGCGGCAGGAGGAGCTGCTACGGTTTTCATCCACCACCGTTTCCTCCTCTGACAGCTTTCCACCTCATTCGTGTC
>NW_005871622.1:526556-530004 GCF_000147115.1 Myotis lucifugus
GGCTTTTGGGGGAAATGGGGGACGGGGCCCCTTAATTCCCCCTTTTCCCCAAGAAATGGGGCAAGTTTTTTTTTTTTTTTTGGGGGGGTGGGGGTAAACTTAAAGGGCCCCCCCCCAAAAAGGGCCTTCGGGGGGAGGAAGGGAACCCCTGGGCAGGGTCCTTTTTTTTTTTTCCGGCCCCCCCCCCCCCCCCCCGCCTTAAGGACAAAGCACTGGTTTTTGGGGGGGTTTTCCCGCTCAGGTTTGACGGGGGAAAAGGGGAGTTTTTGGGGATAAACCAAATGTTCACTGGGCCTGCCCCGGGCCAGGCCCAAGGCAGGTGCTGGGGGGCAGGCCAAAACCCTCCCGGGGGCACAGAGCAGGCCCACCACCTTCTCCCAGGGGCCGGTGCGTTCCCCCCACCTCTCACCTGACAAAGCAGTGAGGAGCCCTGGGACCCCAGGACAGTCTGGGGAAACCAGTCAGGCCGAGAGGCGAGTGCTGCCCTGGAGCATGGGGTGGGGGGTGGGGGCTGCAGGGAGCCCGGGAGGCGGCAGGGCAGGGCCTCAGGGGCTAGACCAGTGGTTCCCAGCTTTCTGGCCACGTCCCCTAAGCATCTCTAACATCCTGATGCCCCCCCACCCCCCGTGACATAGAATTCTTCTTATTCAAAACGTGAGCTCCTATTCACACGAAGGAAGCCTAAAAGGCCATGAACTTGGTCTAAACAAGCTTCCAAGGAACACGGCATCCACGAAAGAGAAAAATAAAAGAACGAGAGGGCAGTGGAAGTCCTGAGGAAGACATCACTAGAAATTGTTAAAAAATAATATGAAGTGATATGAGAAAATAGCAAATAAAGTTTCAAAACATAATAGAGAACTGAAATCCATAAATATGTCGCAATCTATATTTATATGCTGTATAGGAGGCCCCTAGAACCATAAGAAATGCAAAAAGTTCACTGTTAATAACTCATCCTCGAATCGCCCCCCTTAAAAGTCAGACTGCCCCTGGGGGCGTGTGCCCACGTGGGAACCACTGGTCTAGAATGTGCTGAGTGGCCTCGTCCTGACCCCTTCCGAGCCCGGGGCTGAGGCCGTGTCTGAGACGCACCCACCCCACTCCTGAGCGGCTCTGGCAGCGAGCGCCCCCTCCCCCAGCCCCCCAGCCTCCTCTTGGCTGTCTTTCCCTCGGGGTGACGTACAGATGGTCTCATGCTATGGACAGACCTCTGGACACACATCTTTCACCCCCCCCCAACTAAATTCAACCCGAAAGCCCCTCACTCACAGGCCACAGGCCACAGCAGTGTGAGACTTGAGTCTTTTGAACCAATGGCCCAACAATGTGCAGAAGGAAACGGTCACACCAAACAAGCCACAGCCAGGAGCACCCGCTTCCTCCCTCGGCTGGACCAGGGCCTGTCAGCCATCAGACATTCCAGGCTCAGCCCCAGGCGAGGTGAGGGGGGGGGCATGGCCCTGCCTGGCAGAGGCTTCCCGCTCCCCAGCCCTCTGGGGGATGGGGGGGCCGAGAGCCAGGGCCACCTGGGAGCTGGGGGAAGACACCGGGAGAGCAGGGCCCAGGGCATGTGGGGCCTCAGGGGATGGAGACGCTGGGAGCGCTGGGCTCCTTCCCAGATCTGCCTCACCCGCTGCAGGGCCCTAAATCTTAGCAGGTCCAGCCAGACCCTCCACAAAATCCCTCTTACACGCAATCAAGCGAAGGAAACATGTCAGCAACTGCTTAGCACCGAACACAGCCCATTGGGAGCCTCCTGTTTACTCTCTAGCGGCACCGGAACCTCTGACCTGTGCCAGCGAGTTCGGTCCAGGCCACTAGGAGGCTGCGCCCACCCCCCCCCCCACCCCACCACACACACCCCCGGAGATGTGAGAGGCTTCGCTTCCTGTGTGAGGTCTTGCAGCAGGAACGGCCGCAAGGAGCATCAGTGATGCAGGGCGGGTTGTGACCACTGAGATGCGTGTGTACACACACACACACACAGACACACACACACAGACACACACACAGACACACACACAGACACACACACACAGAGACACGCACACACACAGACACACACACACACAGACACACAGACACAGACACGGATATAGAAACATTAAAATACTTTAATTCTCTTTACACGGCCACAGGCCTTCCCGCTGGGCGGACCTCGGTGGGCGCTTCTCTTGGGCTTTCAGGTGAAGGCGTGGTGACTACAGGCGGTGAATGCAGGTTGGTCACGTACAGGTAGTCGCAGCCGTCAGCACAGCCCGCACGCAGGGGTGAGCTCGCCGCCTCTCCAACGGGCACAGCCTCAGCCCGAGGCAGCTGGTGCCAGGGGCTAAAAGCCTCTGGTATGAGCCGTGTCTTACCCTTGTTCTGATTTTATAAAACACGGTTACATATGTACATACAGCACAACAAAGTGCCTAGCGTGCACTCTAACATAGAGCACCGAGCCCACTGCGGAGCACTGCCCCGTCGGCCCCATGGGCAAGGGCGGGGTAAACACCTGCACGGAGGTCAGATGCAGGAAGGTGTGGAGCCGCCAGCACCCTTCCCGCGGGACCCCAACACGAGGACTGGCTGTTGTCCCCTGGGGGGCGGAAGCGACAGAAGCCAGGTCTTTATCTGGGGGCACAGCTGTCAGACCACCTGGTACTGAGACAGCGATGGCTACTCAGAGATTCTCCAGAAACCACCGTGAAGGCCAGCCTGGCTCATGGCCCTGGGCGAGGGGTCCCCAGGCGAGGGGTCCTCAGGCGAGGAGTCCCCAGGCGAGGGGTCCCCAGGCCAGGGGTCCCAGGCCAGGGGTCCCCAGACCAGGGGTCCCCAGGCCAGGAGTCCCAGGCCAGGGGTCCCCAGGCGAGGGGTCCCCAGGCCAGGAGTCCCAGGCGAGGGGTCCCCAGGCAAGGTGTCCCCAGATGAGAAGTTCCCAGGCGAGGAGTCCCAGGCGAGGGGTCCCCACACCAGGTGTCCCCAGGCCAGGAGTCCCCAGGCGAGGTGTCCCCAGATGAGAAGTTCCCAGGCCAGGAGTCCCCAGGCAAGGGGTCCCCAGGCGAGGGGTCCCCAGGCGAGGAGTCCCCAGGCGAGGTGTCCCCAGATGAGAAGTTCCCAGGCCAGGAGTCCCCAGGCGAGGGGTCCCCAGGCGAGGGGTCCCCAGGCCAGGAGTCCCCAGGCGAGGGATCCCCAGGCGAGGGGTCCTCAGGCCAGGAGTCTCCAGGTGAGGTCTGTGCTAAGGGGGCAGGGCTGGCTGGGGCTCAGGGCTGAGGCAGCATCTTTCAGACACACTGACACTCACGCGGGCACACGCCCCCGGGGACAGTGCTCTCCAACAACTGGTACAGAGACCTACTGGCACTCTCTTCTGACATCTGCGAGGGCGTCTTTGTAAAGCTTTCCTCCACGTGTCCACACTGTCGTCCCTGCTCTGCTCTGGCTTGACGCTCAGACGTGG
>NW_005871622.1:530783-534843 GCF_000147115.1 Myotis lucifugus
CAGACGAACACGGCTGGTAAGCAAGGCAGTGAATACACTCTCGACCCGAGTGAGCTCTCGCGATCGGGTTCTGTCGTATGCCGCGCACGCACTGGGTCTGGTGTGTAGGTACTGGGTCTAGCAACAGGGCACTGTCTGTTGTATGTAGCGTCCTACTATGGTGTGTGGGGCTCTGTCTCTTGCATGTAACTATACTAGCTATGGCGTGTGGGGTACTGGCTGTGTTGTGTGGGGCACTGGCTGTGGCGTGTGAGGCCCTGATTGTGGTGTGTGAGGCCCTGATTGTGGTGTGTGAGGAACTGGCTGTGGCGTGTGAGACACTACCTGCGGCGTGTGAGTCACTGGCTGTGGCATGTGAGGAACTTGCTGTGTTGTGTGTGGCACTGTCTGTGTTGTGTGGAGCACTGTCTTTGGTGTGTGAGGCACTGGCTAAGGTGTGTGGGCACAGGCTGTGGCATGTGGGGCACTGGCTGTGGCGTGTGGGGCACTGGCTGTGGCGTGTGGGCACTGGCTGTGGCGTGTGAGGCCCTGGCTGTGGCGTGTGGGGCCCTGGCTGTGGCGTGTGGACACTGGCTGTGGCGTGTGAGGCCCTGGCCGTGGCGTATGGATACCGGGTGTGGCGTGTGGGTACTTGGCTGTGGCGTGTGAGGCCCTGGCCGTGGCGTATGGATACCGGGTGTGGCGTGTGGGTACTTGCTGTGTTGTGTGTGGACTGCCTGTGGTTTTTGGGGCGCTGTCTTTGTCAGCCTGAGCTAGCACGCTCCTCCTCGTAGGAACGGTGACACACTCTCTCTTCGGTGGCAGCTGCCCCCTCCCTGCTGGCTTCCCCCACGTTCTCCGTGAACTCAGTGCTGTGAAGCAGGACTCATGTACTCCCCTAAGGAGACGAGCGTTTCCTTACGCCAAGGGCGTCTCCTTTGAGAGAGAGGAGAAACCCTAACCCTCCCCCGAAGAGGAGGCCACCGAGGCCACCGGAGGCCGAGGCCAGTGACCCGTGTGTGTGATGGACGCCCTGGGGTGACCGCCCAGGAGACCCCGTGGCATTTCCGTGGCTCCATGGCTGAGACAGTGACACTGGGTGGGGCGGTGCAGACGGCCACGGCCACGGCCACTCACATCAATCAGGTGCTTGACCTCGTGCTTCCTGAGGTCACTGCCGATCTTGGCCGCCAGCAGCACACAGGCCCCCGCACAGAGCTTCCGGTTCTGCTTGTTCAGCTTCCCCTTGAGGGCGAGCTTCTCGAAGTAGACGAAGGCCATGGCCACCGTGGGCTCCTCGAAGCCGCAGTCCTCCTGCGCCAGCTTCCGCATCTCGCGCTTCAGGCTGGAGGGGCGGGAGGGGCAGGGAGGGGCCTGTTGGAGCCTGAGCACCAGGTCCCGAGGACAAGACTTCACCCAGAAAGCACTGCCCTGCCGTCCCCCAGGGGACGGGCACTAAACCGTGAGATGCTGCGTTGTGTGGGGAAGAGACTCGTCTAGACCCGCGGTCGCCAACCGGTGGTCCGTGAGGTCCGAGAGGTTGGCGGCCGTGGTCTAGACCACACGGCACAGGCGCACACTGGACCCCAGGGCGGATGGGGTCCCTGGACACTCGGAGAGCTGCCCAGATGGAAGAGGGACCCCACAGGAGGGACGAGGTCCTGCCAGAGACGGAGACGGCCGTGAGGTGGGCGCCTGGAGTCAGCGCTGTGGAGTGACGGTCACGTTCGTTACTGATGTCAGACGGTCAGGCTCAGCACCCTGTGAGCTCAGAGCGGCTGCCCAGCGAGAGGACAGAGTGACCGTCTTCTTATCTTTGGTCAAACCCAACACGCCAGCACCAGCTCAGCACCAAGATTCACGTGGACATAAATGCTGGCACTTACTCCAACATGGTGTTGTTTCACGCAGTCCAGCCCCATTACCACGTACACACATGCCCACACGCACACACATGCCCACATGCACACACATGCCCACACGCGCACACATGCCCACACGCACACACGCACATACATACACACTCACGCACATGCCCACACACACGCACATGCATACACGCACACACATGCCCACATGCACACACATGCCCACATGCACGCACACGCTCTCCTGGTACACAGGCCTCACACGCTGGTTTCCCTCTGGTGCAGCCAGAGACTGCTTGGCCGGCAGGCACGCGCCCCCATCGGCCATGAGGGAATGTGATTTTGCTTCGGCTGCTTTGCTGCAAGACAGGGCTCGGCCGTCCTCCTGGGAGTGGCTGTGGGCAGGGAGCCATTTCAGACCCAGGGCCCAGCTCCTCTCTCCTGCTTTGCCTGCATCTGAGAACGTGACTCCTATGCCGTTTCCCGTAACATAAATCGGACTGAACGGTGGGCTGCGGAAATGACAGCAGAAACGATTTTTCCCTAATAGTCGTCTCCCCTGGTCCTTGCCAGCTCCTGCCATGAGACCGCCCTCTGTCCTCTGCCCTGTGCCCTCTGCCCTGGCGCTCACAGAGGCCCTCCCAGCAGCTAGCCCCTCGTAGGCCTTTGTTAGTTCTCACCCAAGGACATTTTCCCATTGATTTTTAGAGAGAGAGGAAGAGGGGGAGAGAGAGGAAGAGAGGGAGAGAGAAACATTGATGTGAGAGACGCATCGATTGGTTGCCACCCTTCCCCCCCTCCCCACCCCCCAAGCTGAGGCCGCGATCCAACCTGCAGCCAGGTCCGGGCCCTTGACTGAAAAGCAAACCGGAGACCCTCGGGGACGCCGGAACCACCGAGCCTCCGCCAGGGCTCAGGAGCCTCTTTGCTGAACGTGCCCACCTTTCGCTTGAACCACCGTCCAGAGCACAAGTGCGCTGAGCGCTGGGAGGGGCTGAGGGAGCTCGAGCAGACGGCCACCTACCTCCTGATTTTGCTGAGCGTTAACTTGATGTGAGGGAACTTCTCCCTGAAGGTCTCGTTCATGTCCTTCTTGAGGTCCGAGGGCTTCACGTAGGCGATCACTGTGGTCTGTAAGGAAGGCAGCGAGGTCACGCCCTCCACCGAGGCTACTGCAGTGGGTGCCCGCGGCGACTCCCATACCCCACGCCCGGGGAACCCCGAGCCTGAGGAGGCCCAGCCTCCAGAGGCAGAGGGGGACCACTCGCTGCTCTCAGGACCGGGGGGTGGGCAGCACAGGGCCTCTGCTCTCTAGGGCCAGCGCCCGGCAGGCAGGGAGCCTCACTCGCACATCGCGGACGCGCACGGGTGTCACCCACTCCGGCCACCACCGGAGACTGTTTGTGACCAAACCTCAGGCTGCACCTCCAGAGAGTGAGGCGGCCCTGCCTCCCGGAGGGCTACTTCGAGAACCACGGGAGACGTCCATTGTGCTTGGAATTCAGCGCGCACTCAACAAACGTGAGTCCTTTTCCAATTGTGGGAGAACACACGACACGGAGACTCGTCCCCATTAAAGCCCCTTCCTCCCTCGGCTCCTCCTGGCCACGCCACCTCTGTCCCTGTGACTGACGACTCCGCGTCCTAAGACAAGTGGGGCGTGTGGGGTTTGTCCCGCAGAGACTGGTTGTCTCACTGAACACACGTCCTCAGGGCCCATCCACGCGTGGCACACGCCGTGGCACATGTCAGCATGGGTAGGACCAGTGTGGCCCCCGTCCCTGCTTTTCTGTCCTTAATCCGATGGAACAGCAGCAGGAGTGGGTCTGCGTGGGGTCAGGGCTCCCACGCCAGCCCCCCGTCGCTCTGAGAACGTGGCTACCTGGCCCGAGCCTCACGGCTGCTCCTCTGCACAGGAGAGAACCCCTGGCGGCTGCCCCAGGGGCCGACCGAGACGACACAGAACAGAACCTTCCCGAGAGGCCACGGGCATCTCATCGAGAGCATCGCAGGGAGGGCAGCACCGCTCGCTCGGCCCACAGTCGGTGTCTGAGCTGGGCCCGCTCTGCAGGTGACGCTGCCCTGGGAGCTTCAGGTAAGTTGTGTCCTCCTGAGCCCAGGTTCTGGGGGCCGGGGGGTGGACCGCCCTGCCGTCCTCAGCCCCAGTCTCTCTCAGGCACACTTTCTGGGGTCCAGCAGCCACGACTCTCTGC
>NW_005871622.1:535621-538833 GCF_000147115.1 Myotis lucifugus
GCCCATGGCAACTTTTTCGGCGCCCTAAGTGAGGTCTTTTCATGTTGGGGGGGGCTTCATCTGTACGGGAGAGGCCCCGAGACAGGAACTGGGGACAGCGGGGCTCACGGCTGACAGGCCGCTGATGGGAACAGAAGCACTGGGTGCTCTACCTCGGAGCCTCCTGGTCTCTTCCCCCACCCCACCCCCCCACTGCCCTCCACATCGCCCCGGATCCGCGTGGGCAGCCTGAACGGGGTGAGCTGGCTGTGGACTCCCTACTGCTCCCCTCTGGGCCCGAGGGGCCTGGGACAGGACATGCCCAGGGAGGCTGGTCCAGCCCAGGGGCCCCCGGGAGCTGGGGCAGGCAGGCCACCTCCGGAGGCCTGGTTCCTGGGTCCCTCACTCCTGGAGGAAGGAGGGAGAGGGGTGAGCGCTGGGCTCTCCCAGCACCGAGCCCTGCCCAGCCAGGCTCACCTGCTCCTATCGCACCTGTTGACACCACCGCCACCACCACCGAGCTCAGCTGGGGAACATGCTCCCGCTCGCTCAGCGAACTAAGCAGCCGGCGACCCTCAACTAAACCTCCCACCACCAACAGCTGGGCATCCGGGCTGCGCTGAGCAGTAATTCTTCCCCCAAGAGGACAGCAAACCACAGGGAGCGATGGGGACGGGCAGGCGGCCGGCGCATCTGCTGCTATTTCTACCCATTGGTTCCAAACACAGAATCCTGGGTCTCCTCTCGCTCTCCATCCAGAGGGGAGCAGCTCTTCATGTTCCTTCGCAGAAATAAAGTTGAGGAGAGAAACTCAGGAAAAATGGCCTCCGCTTCCAGTGTTCACACGTCTGCATGGGTTTAACAGGTGCTGCCAGAGCAGGTCCACAGCTTCAGATATTTGTCAAACATTTACCGGGCGTTGAAGAAGCTCCCAGAACATCCTCTCCGCCCGGGTGACCCTGGCTGCATGTGGCCCGAGTTCACGCTCACCCGGCAGGATCTGGACGCACTTTCAAATGCACGGTGAGCTCAGAGCATGAGCCGGCGAACTGTGTGTGGAGGTCATGTAGCTGGATTATCAAAAGTCTCAGACAGACGCACAGACCAGGAGTAGCTGCTGCCACATGCTGGGTAGAGTGAAAAGCTGGTATTTCATTGTGTACCTTCTACAAGGAAGACAAGGTTCTCAAAAAGCTGCCCCAATACCGACGCTGCAGTGACGGGGTGCACGTGACGCCGTGACCAGGTGCAGAAGGCACATGGCGTATGACTCCATTTTATGAAACGCCCAGAACAGCCAAGTCTATGACAGAAAGTGGTTAGTGCTGCCTGGGGCCCATGGGGTGGGGACTATGGGGCTTCTTGTGGGGAGAAAAATGTCCTCAACTCAACTGTGGTGATGACTGCACGCCTTGTGAATATGCTAAAACCCGCTGCACTGCACACACTGAAAGGTGAGCTGTGTGATATGTGAATTATCTGTACTAATAAAAGAGTCATATGCTAATTAGACCAGGAGACCTTCCGGATGTCCTTCCAGACAAAGCCGGGGACTTGGCCGGCCTGCAAACTGCCCCCAAACAGCCCTTAGCCCCTCACCCAGGCCAGCCACGCCCCCCAGCAGGGACCTCACCCCAACTGGGGTGTGGCCAGCCTGAAAATGGCCCTCAGCCCCTCGCCCAGGCTGGCCCTGCCCCCCAAGGGGACCCCCACCCTGATCCGGGACCCCCTACAGGGCAGACCAGCTGGCCCCCACCCATGCACCAGGCTTCTATCTATACTAATAAAAGGATAATATGCTAATTAGACTGGGACACCTTCCCAGACATCCTTCCAGACAAAGCCATGGTGGCGGGGCCGAGGCAGAGGTGGTTAGGGGTGATCAGGCCAGGAGAGGAGGGCAGTTGGGGGATGAGCAGGCCGGCTGGCAGAGTGGTTAGGGGTAATCAGGCAGGCAGGCAGGCATGCAGTTAGGAGCCAGCGGTCCCGATTGCTTGGCCTGCACCCTCTCACAATCCGGGACCCCTGGGTGATGTCAGCCGGTTTCGGCTCAATCCCACAAGCCAGACTGAGGGACCCCACTGGTGCACGAATTTGTGCACTGGGCCTCTAGTATCCAATAAGGCTGTTACAGCCTCCCACCCCGAAAGAGAGCAGCAGAAACCACCACAACGCAGTCAGCACTTTATGTGTAACACCCGCACCGAGGCCGGCGCCCCACAGGCCTGCTGCTCCCCCTGCGCAGCTGGAGCAGGTTCTCCCAGGAGCAGGGAGTCCCCTTCACGTCCGGGAGGTGGGGCACCCACCGTGTCTGGCGTGGCTTTTCTGCAACAGGGTCTGCCGACCTGAGGAAGCTCCGTGCACCTCGAGCCTCAGGGCCCGGAAGGGACTGCAAGGGAGGCCGCGGCTCAGCTGCTCTAGCTGCTCCGTGAGCCGTGTGCAGGCAGGCGCCGCGTGCGTCCCGAGAGCTTCCACAGACAAGGCAGCGTGCATGGGGGGTGGGCAGGGCCCACGGGAGGGACTTGTCTGCCTTTCCCACGCTCAGCATCGCACGCCGCCCCGGAAATCGCGTCCTGAGCCACATTCCCGCCACCCTCGGGGACGGCGGGAGGAGGGTCTGTGGGCACCGAGGGTGTGACAGTAAGTGATCGGGAGCAGGCACTGGGCCAGGGAGCTCGGCCCAGAGCTGGCCCCGGGAGCCATCCAAAGGGTCTGTGTCCAAACAGTGGGAGGGTTTCTTTTTCCTGAGAAAAGGAAAAAGGGTCCAGAAACCCATTCAGCTCAGGTTAATCCTGTTGGCGTTGCCTCGTCAGCTCTTTGGCTCTTTCTCTTCCTGATTGCTCTCCACACTCATGGGAGGGGGCGGGGGGCACTGTGGCCTCAGCTGCTCTAACAGCCTCCCTCCCGCAACTTCCACGACGGGCAGGCGGCACGCGGAGCAGGAAGCGCCGACCCGTCCGACGCCCCGTCCGACGCCAGGCCTCCGCCCGTCCTGGCCCCGAGAAACACCGTCCTTAGTGAAGGCCGGCGAGAACCTGCAGGCAGCCAGGGGCTCGCACCCTCCAATGGCCGTGGTCTCCTTCTAGGAACTCGGCCGAGACCACAGGGGCTGCGCCCGTCCGGCCTCCACGCCTGGCCGGGGAATGTCTGTGTTTGTCACGACCTCTGACCTTTCCGGGGCTAAGGGGAGAGACCTGCATCGTCAGCGTGAGCCCCATGTCCCTCAACAGGAC
>NW_005871622.1:538933-555168 GCF_000147115.1 Myotis lucifugus
CAATTTTAAAAGCTCACTGATGCGCGGTACGAGAGAAGCCCAGATACTGAGTGGAAGACGGACGAGAAAATAAAAGAGCACACGGAACGTGATCCCCTTCATGTGCCGTGTGAGTGAAAGCCAGTGGTTCTCAACCTTCCTCCTGTCGCCACCCTCTAATGCAGCTCCGCATGTTGTGGTGACCCCCAATTTCATTGTTACGAATTGAACATAATTAAAGCATAGTGATTCATCACAAAAACAATATGTAATTATATATGTGTTTTCTGATGGTCTTAGGCAACCCCGGTGAAAGGGTCGTTGGACCCCCAAAGGGGTCGCGACCCACAGGTTGAGAACCGCTGGTGTAAGCAGAACCGGGTCCGTGGGGACAGGACTCAGAACCGCGGGGGCCTGTGAGGGGTGACGGCAGAGGCCGGGCAGGAGGGCATCTCCGGGGAGACAGAGTGTCCTGGGTCTCGGTCAGAGAGGCTGCAGAAGCCTCGGACCCGAGCACTGGGAACGGTGCATCCGGTCGGGGTCACACGGTAAGAAAACGATGGTGCAGCAGCGTCCGGTGGGGTCAAAGGACCAGCTCATCACGGTCAGGGCTGCTTCTCTCTGTAGAGGCCACAGGACAGCTCAGCCCTGGGATCCCACAGGTCAGGACACCCCCAAACACCGGACACGCCCAGGTGTCCAGGCTCCAGGCCCCACGGGGGGTGGGGGAGGGGCGCTAACTCAGCTGCCCTGGGACCTCAGGGGACGGGCACGAGCAGCAGAGCCAGGGGCCTGGGCGACCCTGAGGGAGGGGTGCCGCGCAGACCTCTGCACCCAGCAGGCCACCCCTCCCCAAGCTCCACGCCAAGGCCTCCCTCCGCAGGGCCTGGAGGGGGCAGAGTGGGGGCCGCACAGGCTCGCCCAGGCCTGCCGTCCACTGCAGGGGCGCCCGCCCGACATGAGGGTCACCCCGCAGCGGGCGTGCACCAGCGAGGCCTGTGGAGGCAGCGCCCACCCGCCCAAGGGCCGAGACCACAGCCCTCAGAGGGGCCTCGACAACCCGGGCTGAGCAACTGCGTCCTCCGTGTCCTCGGTCCTCAGTGCCTGTTACACGCGAGGCTCCGCACCCGGGGGAGAGGGGGCCAGTTTGTCAGGAGCGTCATCCTGAGGCTCGACTTTGTGTGCGTGTGTGTGCGCGTGTGCATGTCTGTGCGTGTGTGTCCATGTGCATGTGTGCGCCTGTGTGCATGTGCGTGTGTGTCCATGTGCATGTGCGTGTGTGCGCGCCTGTGTGCATGTGCGTGTGTCCGTGTGTGCGCATGTGTGTGTGTGCATGTGTGTGCGCGCCTGTGTGCAGAAAGAGTAGGACAGCGACTTACTGTTTTTTCGTTTTATTGACTTCAGAGAGGAAGGGAGAGGGAGACAGAAACATCAATGATGAGTCATGGGTCGGCTGCCTCCTGTACACCCCACACTGGGGATCGAGCCCGCAACCCAGGCATGTGCCTTGGCCAGAAATCAAACCATGACCTCCCGGTTCATAGGTCAACGCTCACCACTGAGCCACGCCGGCCGGGCTGACTGTTCTGTTGAAAATACTGATTTTACACCAAGTCAGCTTCTCTCACACCACAGGGCCTCCGCGTGGGCTCCCTGCCGAGGCCTGGCATGGCCCCCTTCCCAGCACCCATTCTCAGGGAGCCTCTCACCTCTGACCTCCGACCTCCAACCCTCCCTGACATCTACCACGAGGTCAAGGAGCATGGGGACTGTGGTGGGTTTAACCTTCTCTGAGCAGGAAGCACTTGGCCTGGCCCACAGTAGGCCCGTCAATCGTGGCTGCGTGGACAAATCCTATGCCTGTTGCCCAACACACGAAGTGAGCAAGCCACACCCCCCGCTGCTCGCTCCATGTGAGATGCATGTGAGGCGCCCGTGCTCCGGGCCCACGTCTGGCGAGGGATCCCCCGGGCGCATGTGAGGCTCATGTGACACGCGCATCCATGACCGAGGCGAGCGTGCTGAAGTGCGGGCGCCTGCGTGTTACCAAAGGGCCCGTGTCTACAGCGAAGGAGCGTTTCCTTCTCTGGAAATCGAACCACGACAGGAAGCACGGCAGGTTCAATGCGGTGAATGAAAAACGAGCGGCTTGGGAACACAGAACACGGGGTGGGACACGTGTGCGGACCTGGCAGGTCACAGCCACTGCCCACGGAGGGAGAACCTCGTGTGCACAGCGCCCACGGGGACTGCAGCCCAGCCCGCGAAGCCCCCGATGAAATGATTTAAAGAGAAAACCCTGACCTGGCAGCAGCCGGACCCCAGGCCTATGGCCCGAGGGGCTGGTGTCATCCCGGATGTGACGCGTCTGTGGCCGAGCTCCCACCAAACCTCCACGTCCATGAGAACGGCGCCTGATGCTCTGGGGGCTGAGTTTTGTTAAACTGCTGACCCAGAGAATCCCTTTCTCGTCCCGAAGTCGGCGGTGCCGGCCGTGGGCGCCGAGGGCTGTGGGGTTCAGTGGCGAAGGGAGCCAGGCTCTGCGCCAGGCGCTCCGGCCCCACGCCCACTTCCTGTCTGTCACCGTGGCAGCCGGTCGGCTCCGGAGTAGCTTCCTGCCCAGTCACTTAACAAATGAAGTGACTGACAAGTCGAGCAGGGACCACACGGGGCCTCTTCCTACAGTCATGACCGCTCTGCTCTCCCTGGACATCAGGGCAATGCATCTGGCTGTTTACTAAGCGCTTACTGTGCGCTGGCTCAGACCAATGAGCTCCTCACTGTGCGCTGGCTCAGAAGGATGAGCTCCTCACTGTGTGCTGGCTCAGACGAATGAGCTCCTTACTGTGCGCTGGCTCAGACCAATGAGCTCCTTACTGTGCGCTGGCTCAGACCGATGAGCTCCTTACTGTGCGCTGGCTCAGACCGATGAGCTCCTCACTGTGCGCTGGCTCAGACCGATGAGCTCCTCACTGTGCGTTGGCTCAGACCGATGAGCTCCTCACTGTGCGCTGGCTCAGACCGATGAGCTCCTTACTGTGCGCTGGCTCAGACCGATGAGCTCCTCACTGTGCGCTGGCTCAGAAGGATGAGCTCCTCACTGTGCGCTGGCTCAGACCGATGAGCTCCTCACTGTGCGCTGGCTCAGACCGATGAGCTCCTCACTGTGCGCTGGCTCAGACCGATGAGCTCCTCACTGTGCGCTGGCTCAGACCGATGAGCTCCTCACTGTGCGCTGGCTCAGACTGATGAGCTCCTCACTGTGCGCTGGCTCAGACCGATGAGCTCTGGTGGTTGTTTTTAAAGAAGCAAATGACCTCACAGAGGTCAGAATGGAAAAGAACTACCCACAGGTCTGGTTCGCTTTCTGTGTCAGCAGCTGGGGAATACGGAGGGAAGAGCAAGGAGTAGGGCCAGTTTTAAACTAAATGCCTTTGGCCCGGCCGGCGTGGCTCAGAGGTTGAGCATCGCCCTACGAGGAGGTCACGGTTCGATTCCCGGTCAGGGCACATGCCTGGGTTGCAGGCTGGGGTGTGGGGTGTGCAGGAGGCAGCCAGTCAATGATTCTCTCGCATCACTGATGTTTCTCTCCCTCTCTCCCTCTCTGTAATCAATAAAAATATATTTTAAAAATTAATAAATACACTAAATGCCTTTGGTAATTCGTCCCGACTCTGGCACTGGAATGTCTCTGGCTCCCTGCCCGTTACAGGAGGAGACGCGGGTGGAGCTGGCCAGGCCCCGGGTGTCTCTGACGTCGGCCCGTTGCCAAATGTTCTGTGAGGAGGCCGGAGGCCGGGGCCCAGCACGGAGGCCACTCAGCTCTGAGTGGTGCCAGGTGCCCTTTATTCGTAGGCTGGGCCCACTACGGCTTCCGAGACACGACAGGGGGCCTGTCCCAGGAGAAGGGCTGGGCTCATTGCTGGGCCGGGTGCAGAGACCGCACGGGCAGGGGAGGGAGGCGCCGGGCCGTGTGCTCAGCTGCACCCTCCGGCCAGCAGGGAGGCGACAGGGTGTTCTGGCCGTGCTCTCCCACCGATTCCTGTGTGCAGCCCAGGGGCAGCGGTTTCCCGAAAGCCCTCGCGCCTCTCCCCACGGCATCCCGGGCTTGGTCTGCCTCCCAGTTGGCGAGTCTCCCCAGGAAAGTACCCGGGCCCTGACAGAATCTCTGATCTCGGGGAACGGCCGCCAGGAGCAGAGCGGTGGGAGGTGGTCAGCCAGGAGCCGAAACCAGACTCACAGAGGAAAACAGGAAAAGCCCGAGGAACAGCAGCCACGAGGAAGGCTTGCGTGTGACACCCACACTGTCCTGCGTCACTTTCTCGGTCGCCCTGAGCCCGGGCCACGAGTTTGCTCAGTGGGCACTGCAGACCCACCCTCGCCAGGACTCCACCACCGGCTTGACCTCAGCGCGGCTGGTGGCCCACCCTCTCCCAGTGGGTCTACAGATGCCACGCTTGGCGAGTGAGCCGGTAGCTAATGTGATGTGTGCAGGCCAGTGACCAGCAGAACCCTGGACCGGCCACGTTCTGGTCTCCCGTCAGCACGGCACCTGGAGGGTCTCCAGGCTGAGCAGGGTCTGAAGGGCCCGTCCAGGCAGCGCAGCCGAGGGAAGGCCTGCCTGCCGCCTCCACGCTACTCACCATGTACGAAGGGAAGATGAGGACCCGCTTGTGCTTCCCACAAGGCCACTGGGGGTCGTCCAGGAGGTTCGGGTCGTAGTCCACAAAGTCTCCCAGGTCGCTGCCTAAGGGCCGCAGGCAGAGGGACAGTCAGGGCCAGGCCTCCGGGCAGCGCAGAGGTGAACGCCCGTGCGGGGGACTGAGGGCTGGTCAGGGCACCAGCTCGGTCGCCTGCCTGCCTGCCATGCAGTCACGGTCTCTGCAGCCAAGGAGGCGTGTCCCCTCCGACAGGGGCACCAGATTCTTCACGTGACGATGACGTGTGAATCTCCCTGACCCGGAGAGCACAGAACCCCGGAGCATGAACAGCACAGGGACACTCGGATCAGAACACGTGGCGCCGAAAGGCTCGTTTCTAACCCTGCAGGTCACTGGAGCTGAGCCCCGTGAGAAGCACGTTTTGGGTTGAACCCTCCTGGGCAGACTACTGTGCCCACATAAACACAGACCAGAGCAGGTCCATGCACTTGGGGACCAGCGTGGCGGGAGCACGGACAGTGTTTCCGACTCAGCACCTGGACAGGCTGAGCCCTCCGATCGCCTGGGGTCTCCGAGCAGTGGCACTGCTCACCGAGAGCTCCCGTCAGCCCCAGAGGGCCGCTCAGGCCGAGCAGGAAGCACCCGGCCTCCTTCCGCAGCCCCTCCGCTTGTGCGAGGAGAACCACAAGGGGTGTTCTCACACCGGGTCCTGGGCTTCTGGCCCAATTATTTGAAGAAAAGCCCAACATGAGCACTGAAAAGTGTAGGCAAGAAGCAGGTAACAGGGAGGTAACTGAGGCGCAGAGAGGTGGCGAGAAGCTGGACCCTGCCCAGCCCCCTCTGCACGAGGCGTGGGGTTTCCCCGGGGGCGCTCAGGGGCTGGGCGGAGGCATCTCATTGGAGAGGCCACCCTCTGGCCGGTTGTGAGGCTGAAATCCTCTCGCCCAATCACGTTGCCTGTGGGATGAGCTCACACTCAGGGACCCGGCCCTCCCGTCTGCACACAGGAGACCCCCCCACACTGTACCCCAGACGCCTCCTGCCGCAGCCCCCAGACCTGTGTCGAGGCTCCCCTGGGTGCTGCTGGCCCGCCCTATGGAGAGGCTGCGGTGGCTCAGGGTGCGGAAGTGGGAGAAGGAGGAGGTGGAGTCGATGGTGCCCCTCCGGGCTCCCAAGGCGTTTGTGGGCCACAGGAACTGGGTGTACGACACCGTCTGGAAGGGAGACAAAGGGCAGGTGAGGGGCATCCCCGGGCAGCGTGCAGCTGCGCCCGACCCAGCACGTCTCCCACTGCGACTGACACCAGGGACCTGGAAGATGACTTCTATTCCGGCCAAATCTGTGCCCGAACCGCTGCCTGTGGCTGTCCCTGACCCCCCTGGTGAGAACGCTCAGGTGACGCGGCCGATGTGTGTTTGATAACAACGTTTGATAACAATGTGTTGTTGTCAGGGGTGGGCAAACTTTTTGACTCGAGGGCCACAATGGGTTCTTAAACTGGACCGGAGGGCCGGAACAAAAGCATGGATGGAGTGTTTGTGTGAACTAATATAAATTCAAAGTAAACATCATTACATAAAAGGGTACGGTCTTTTTTTTTTTTTTTAGCTTTATTCATTTCAAACGGGCCGGCCCACGGGCCGTAGTTTGCCCACGGCTGTACTAGATGCTGTGGGGATGGTGTGGCTGCGTGAGGCACAGACTGGCACTACTTTCCATGAACCAGCACCTGCAGTGTTCCAGGCCCCGATGGCTGGAGTCCCTGACGAGGGACGTGACCCCGTGCCCTGCAGCAGATCCATCCACGGGGCTCACCTCCGCTCTGTCCCTCCCCACAACCCCCCCCCCCCCATTCCTGGGTGGACACTCAGCCTTCAGGAGAGAAAGCAGCACATGTATCTTTCTCTCCACCGGCCTGGGGACCACGGCTCAGGCCCTGGGGGAGCTGTGCCAGGGGGTCCTGTGCATGCAAACGGCTGGGACGGTCTCCCCAAGGACACCCTGCACGGTCTCCCCCAACAGGCTTTGGGGGCTCATGAAAGACTGGATTCACCCTTCACACCCTAGACGTCACCCCGCAGCCTGGTGAGCTGCGTGTGGAAGAGGCGTGGCAGCCCTGGTGCCTGGGGTCTCCGTCGGAGGCCGACACCCCCATCTAGTTGTGGGGAGGCGGCTTGCGGGCACCATCCGTTACTGCTGTTCACACTACCCACATCCCTGCACCCCAGAGCATGCATGTGGACACGTGTGTGCACACGCAGGCAGGGAAACCTTGTGTTGCTATGTAATCGCGGCCTCGATGGACTTCGCCTGCCCGCTGGGAGCCCAGGAAGGTGCCCCCCACCCCTCGAGCCAGGTGCGTGGCCTGCCCCCTCTTCTGCTTCCCGACCCTGTGGCTTGGGCACAGACTCGCCAACGGGAGCCGGGCAGCCTTACCTTCCCGTCAGCGCCCAGCTCCACGCCTTCCAGGCCAATGACCTCTTTCAGGCTCACGGCACCTGCTGACTGTCTCCCTCCGTCCGACTTCAAGTCCCTGGGAGGACAAGCCAGAGAGGAAAGCTGCTGTTTGCACCCAAAAGAGGTGCTGTGATGCTCACTACACGAGGCACCAGTCATGCTGACGAAAGGGACCGAGCAGGCCTCCCCTCGCCCCTCCGCTGGGCCGGGTCAGCGGCTCAAGGGCAGCCCCCCAATGCCCCCCACTCTGACATGAAGGACACGCAGCTGAATGAGTGCCTGAGGGAGAAAGGCGGGTGCAGAGCGATGGATCCCCGGCCTCCCTCCACTCAGCAAGTCCCTCCTCTCTGAGACGGTCATGGCACAGGCACCAGGGGGCACCCCGGGCACAGGGACGACACTCTGCTGGGCTCTCGCTGCTGGCTTCTTCTTAAATCTGGGGGAGACCCCTCTCGACTCCCCTTTATTCGACAGGAGAAAGAATTTCTCATCCTGAACAGCTCTCAGGCTCACTGCTGGCCATGAGAGAATCAGCGCCACAAGAGTCACCCTCCTACCTTGCCAGGCCACCTGGAAAATGAGTATCTTTCTATGAAACAATGTCCAGTGTGAACAGCAAGCAGTCATAGAACACTTCACACCTGACACAGACTTTCACACACCATCCCTTTCATCCTTTTTTTAAAATATAATTTTACTGATTTCAGAGAGGAAGGAAGAGACGGAGATAGAAACATCAATGCTGAGAGAGGATCATGGATCAGCTGCCCCCTAATGGGGATCGAGCCCGCACTAGGCATGTGCGCTGACCGGGAATCAAACCATGACCTCCTGGTTCATACATCAACCACTAAGCCGCGCCCGCAGGCCCCTTCATTCTTGATGCTGCCCTTATCAGACTGCTGTTGCTATTACTGTCCCATTTTACAGATGCGAAAACGAGGCCCAGAGTAGGCAGATGGCTGGCCACGTCCCCTCTCCTTGCAGTAGTTCTCACTAAGCTGCGTGTTGGAATCACCGGGGATTTCTGACAAACTCCTGCGGTCTGGCTCCCACCCCAGCCATGCTGATTCTGTTGTCATGGTGCAACCTGGGTGCAGGAGTTCTGAACGCTCCGGGGGTCTAAATCGCAGCCATACCCAGGAAGGACCGCCTTCCAGCTGCTGCCTCTGTGCCCGAGAGGCACCGTGCTCAGGGCTGTCTCCTGTAAGAACGGGGGCTATTTCGCAAGAACGAACAGGTTTAAAATGGTAAAGGAATCGATGGGAAAGCGAGGTGCCCTGGAGCCAGGTGAGTGGGGGGAGGAGAGACGAGTGCCCGCCCCCCATGGAGGAACCCAGGACCCTCTGATGTGCTGAGCAGTCTCCTCGCCTGTGGGCTCCCATGATGGACTGGCTCCCGCATCCTATGATGCGGAGTGAGGTCAGCAACAGCTTCCAAAGACCCACCTCGACCTGCTCCCAGGAGGACTGCCTTCTGCAGCCACGTGGAGGCCAGCTCTGCCAGCCCAGAGCCTCTGGGCCCCTTTGGAACTGACACTAAAGTCTTCAAACTTCACACGCAAACTCTAGTCAGTGTCCCCCCGCCCCATTGACCGGATGTGACTGTCCATGACCTCAGACTCCTCCACGGACAGTCAGAGAACTGTGAGGTCACTCGGAGGTGCAGCTTGTCCATCAAGAGCTCCACGGCGTCCTGAGCCACAGAAGTGCTCTCAGGAGAGATCGAGCTCCCGGGGGAGGGGGCGGCCCCGCTGGGATCACACTCCCTGAGGGCTCCGAGGTCCAGGCTTCCCCACTTCATGGAAGTGCCGTGCCCACAGGAAGCTCACATCCCAGCTGTTGGCCTCCAACCTGCAGCTGGGAGACCAGCAGGCTGGAGCGACGCTTACGACCAGCACCTCAGGGCCACAAACCAGGGACCACCTGCCCCGCCCCCTCCAGGAGCCTCCAGGGCAGCCCTCACTTCCTCCAGCAGAGAGGACAGAGGATGCACCCATCGCGAGCAAGGTCCGGGCACTGAGGCTGACACAGCCTGTGGGTCGGAGCGAGGCCCCTGGGGGAGACCCGGGGCGGAGCTGGAACAGGCCTCAGGGGAGCGAGGAGAAGCCAGAGACCGTGGCCTTGATGCCCCCTCTTTTCGAACCCGAGAGGGTGGGAACAGTGCAGAAAGGCCCGGAAGGTGCGCTGGTTCCCCCAAAGGGAGAGTTGGAAACACCCAGCGGAGCAGCAGCCGAAGGCAGAGGACTGACGAGTGATCAAGTCTTCACGTTCCCTCTCAGATCATCTCTCCCATCAACACGGGGCGTGAGCACGGACATCACGCGGTGCCAGCACTGACCCTGCAGCACCCAGAGGCGGACCCTGGGGAACGGCAGCTCAAAGTCTTAAAAGCAAATGAACTTGGGCTTTGCAATTGGTTTGAAAAGCCTCAGAGATCATTTTTCCCAGATGCATGTTGAGTTCAAAAATGAATTTATTTATGTTCCGCCTCCTTCTAAGCATGGAACGGAGGCAAGTTCCACCGCCCACGTGGGTCTTGTCCAAAACCGCGAGCGGAACCGTTTCCGTGTCACTTGGACTCGCAGGAGGGCACGGTCAGTCAGGCTCAGGACAGGACCCCGTGGGAGGAGATGCCCTGACAGGACCACTGCTCCCATTCCCTCCGCGCCCACAGCCCCAGGTCTTATTTAGCTACAAGACCTCATTTCTCATGCTATTTAAGTTTATTTAAAAAAATATTTCTATTGATTTCAGAGAGGAAGGGAGAAGGACAGACAGAAACATCGATGATGAGAGAGAATCATGGATCGGCTGCCTCGGGCACACCCCACACTGGGGATGGAGCCCGCAACCCGGGCATGTGTCCTGACGGGAATCGAACCGTGACCTCCTGGTTCCTGGCTCATGCTCAACCACTGAGCCACACCGGCCGGGCCTATTTAAGTTTCTTAACCTTTGCAGAGGCTGTGAGCAACAAACACACTTTGAAAACCCAGGGCGCACGCGCATGCGAGCACACACACACACACACACACACACACACATTGGTTGGCCAATAGGGGTGGGAGGGATGGGAGGTAGTGTGAGGAGGACAGGGAAGGGGCCACAGAAGATGGGGGAGGGGATGAAAACACACCCGGGGAGACAGCCCCACAACAGTGACACCTCTAAGCAAGAAGCAGACGCAGAGGTGGGCTCTCTGGGGCGGAGCCAGCCCCGCAGACGGCACTGCAGTTCACCCCGTGGGTCTCCTGGGAAGCCCGTCACCTCGTGGCGGGAACCCTCGGGCCCGTCTAGTTTTGTCCCCTGACACAGAGCGGACGTACACCATTTCATCGTGGTGGGTCGTCTGGTCAGAGCAGAGGCCGGTCTAGCTCTCCTGGTGCCCAGAGCGGGTCCCCTCGGTGCTCAAGGCCACACATGGCCAGCTGCTGACTCCCTCTTGTGGGCAGCACAGTGCTCCCGTGTCCTCTTCCAGCTCACTGAGCCGCACCGCATGGAACTGGACAGCAGGGCCGAGCCAAGGCCCATTCCTTAAGGAGCGTTTGGCTAACGAGCCGATATTCCTCTCAATAAAAGCAGCAGCCGTACGTTCGTGTGACTTAAAGCATTAGCACCTGGGAAGTGGGTGACCCAAGTGTGTTGTGGCCAATGAGCTCGTCTCAGGGCCTCCGCCTCCGGGACGGCCGCTGGGATTTACTTCTGTGACGGGGCTGCCTCTCAGGCCGGGGTTGCCGGCCGGGAGCCCCTCTGGGCATCGCTCTTTAAAGGACAATGTGTCGAACACGTGGATGTGTAAATAACTTAAAAGCTAATTAAATGTTAACAGGTATTCCAGACGCTTAATAAATAACAGGCCAGAGATCTGCTTCACAGAGAGCAGAGCGTGAGGCTGGCTGGGCAGCAAGGCCGCCTCTAGCCCGGCACCACTGGGGGCCGCACCCCAGGCTCAGCGACACGAGGCTAACGCGGCTCCAGAATCCTCGCTGTCGCCCCCGCAGCACCCGCCGTCGGGCAAGTCTGCCTGCTGGTCCAGAGCAGAGCGCTGCCCCCAGTTCAGAAGCAGCAGACGGGCCAGGCCACCAGGCCGCGGACAATCAGAGCAGCGTTCAGTCCTGCCAGCCTTCGGGCTCCCACTGAGCTCGCCATCCACACGCCACCCCCCGGGCACTGGCAGCAATGAGGGGCCTCTGCAGGCAGCTCCCAAACAGCCGATCACGGCATGATTCACCCGTGAGATCATCCCAGAGCCGGTCGCTGGGGGGACATGCACGGAGTGAGAAAGCAGCACAATCGTGAGTAATTCCCACAACAAAGAGGCGTCTTGGGGGGACGTGGGGGAGGGGCGTGGAGGCTGGAGGCCTCTCTCTGGAAGGGCCGTCCTCTGTCACCGGGTGACGACGCTCAGGAAGTGGGCCCAGGGGACAACCTCACCTGAAATGCCCAGCAGCAAAGGCTGAGGACACGAACGCCACACGAAGCTGCTGTTTAAAGCTTCCCGTCCAGAGACACTGGGGCTCCGACCGTGCAGTCGGCTCACCCAGTGACTGTCCGTCGACCAGGAATGCTTCTCTCAGTGGGTCTGTCCCCAACACACACACCTCGCAGGCGCTATTCTGTTGGGATCACGAGCGTGGTTATTTTCTAGAATCCTCAGCCACAAGCTACCTGGACTCACTCCGACCTCCTTCCAATCGGATCTACACGGCAAAAGTAGGCTCACAGCCCTGGCCAGTGTGGCTCGGTTGGTTGGGCATCGCCCCAAAGGTTGCTGGTTCAATTCCAGTCGGAGCACAGGCCTGGGTGGCAGGCTCAATCCCCAGTAGGGGGCGTGCAGGGGGCAGCCAACGGATGTTTCTCCCTCTCCCTTCCAGTCTCTCTGGAGTCAATTTAAAATAAAGGTAGGTTGACGGTTGTACGAGAAACAAGAGCTTATTCTTGTATTTATCAACATTGAATTGCTTCCCATGGAAACAGCTGTAACCCTCCTACCCCGGCCTGTGTGTGCAAAATGCCTGCGGATGCCCCACCTCCAGGGACTGAGGACCATCTGGCTCTCATGGCAGCCGTGTGCACGGGGCGGCGGGGCAGCTCCGACTCCAGGCCTGCAGTCTCCCCCTCACAGGGGGACCCGCTCCCAAAGCTCTGGAGTTGGTGTCTGGGACGGGCGTGCCTGCTCCCGCTGACGGGACGCCCCACAGGACGCCCTTCTGGCCTGTAATGCAGCTGCACTCGCCTGGGGTCCAAGCAGGAGGTCCTGCCGCAGGAGGGACAGGCCAGAGGGTGGTAGAGGGCGGGAAGCAGGAGGAAGCTCTGGGTCCCGGGCGGACCCCCCATTGCATTATTCCCACCTCCTGACTCCCACCCAGAACGGACCTGGAGAAACCACCGCTTCCAACTCAACGTGCAGCCAAGAGCGTCCCTGCTTCCCGCAAGCCCGGAGCCCGTGGAAAGAGCCGTGTGTTCATCTGCTCGCACGCTGCATGCTATTGACATTTCCCACCGACCGCAGGATGCTCGGTTGGGAGGTGACACAGAGCTGACGGAGGGCGAGGCCAGCAAACTGCCGACAGCCAGAGACCCGAGGGGTGTGGACAGGGACTGGGGAGCTGGGAGTTGTCTGAATGCACCCGCCCTGCACCCCCCCCTCTGTGCCCATCATGCCCCGGGCAAGACTGAATTCCCAACGGGAAAGAACCGGAAAAGAAGACAGTTATTAGAAGCATCTCCTACCTAACAGGGCAGTGAGGAGCCAGGAAAATTCCAGGGCAAGTGGAATAGGGAAACTGAGGCAGGAAAGTGCAAGCAAGGCCAAACAGCCCGGGCCCGTGTGGCTCAGTGGATAGAGCATCTGTCCGCAGACCAAAGGGTCTCGTGTTCAACTCCTGGTCGAGGGCACGTACCCAGATTACGGGTTTGATCCCCTGCCCGGGTGAGAGCTTGTGCAGGAGGAATCAATCCATGTGTCTCTCACGTCAATGTTTCTCTCTGCCTCTCCCCTCCTCCCTCCCTTTCACTCTCTAAAAATCATTGGAAAAAATATCCCAGGGTGAGGATTAACCAAAACAAAACAAAACACCAAGTCCAAACAGTGTGGGCAATTTGCAGCCAGCTTGTCACTAACAAGCCATGGTCTTCCCCAGCCAGGACGAGAGAGCAGAGGGTTAAAAGCTCCCTAAGGAGGGACGCAGAGAGGGAGGGGGAGGGGAAAGGGAAAAGGGCCCTTTCACTCCGGCAGAGAAGCCAGAAGCCGCAGCCTGGGGCTTGCAAGGCAAAGGGGCAGGTGCTTCTGGTGGATTCTGGGAAGGCCCACACAAAGTAAACAGGGGCCTTGAGAACGAATCTGCACCAAGAGAGTCAGCAAGGAACCTGGAAACCTACAGACAGGAGGGCGTCTGAGGACTCGGACCCCACCCCACCTGTTCAGATTAGCCGAGAGCTGAGAGCCGAGAGCTGAGAGCCGGCTGCGCTCCGTAAGCCGCAGGTGTAGGGCTGCTCGCCTTCTTCTCTAGTCAGATGCAGGCCTCAAGGGCTTTCATACATGGGCTGGATCACAGTGCGGCGAGGTCTGAGTACGAATCCACGTACGTGAGAGGACTAGGTGGAGGCTGGGACAGCCTCTCCCTCCGACTCCACTCGATTCTGTGTCGGTGGGGCCCTAGCAGGACGACTGTCACGAGCGCCTGTGAAGCCTCCCCTGGGCCGGCCTGTCTGCTTCGCTCAGCAGATGTCAGGAGCCAAAGTCAGTCCAGTTCAGCTTAAACCCAAGAACAAAGCTGGGGGGGGGGGGTAGAGGGGCTGGGACGCTCCGGCAGCTGCAGGGGCCAGAAGACAGACCCAGAAGAGATAAGGCCACCCCGACAGATGCTTCCAGTCGGGGGTTCAAGTGCAGTGAAGGGACTTTTGAGTTTCCTGTCTTTAAATCTTTCTTGGGATGAAGCTGGGACACACATGGACCCGTCCGCGGCTGGTCTGCGCCTGTCAGAATACTCGGGCACACGTGGCCTGGTCCACGTGCCCAAGCACAACGGAACCACGGGAGCCAGAAACCACGCGTTGAGCAGCCCGGTGGCCGGAGTCGGGTGGCTGGCTCAGCTGGGGGGGGGGGCGGGGGGCAGGGAGCCTACGGGCTTGAGCTGCAAGGCAGGGAAGCCCCCTGTCCACCCCGGGAATCCTAGGACTTACGTCCTGGTCACGGAGAGGCTTTAGCGTAAAGGTAAAGGAACTTTCCACAGTGAAAACATACTAATTAGTATGCACGTGAGCTGCAGTAGTTTAAAAATACGTATATGTATAAATTTACTAGCATAAACACTTGTCATTTAAGCATAATTATTTCCCAATAACTAGCTTAAAAATCATAATTATAAGTGGCAGTTATTATAAATAGGGTATCTGTTCATTAAAACATTTAAAAAGCAGAACAGCCCAGCCAGCGTGACTCAGTGGTTGAGCACTGACCTATGAAACAAGAGGTCACGGTTCGATGCCCCGTCAGGCACATCCCCAGTGGGGGGCGTGCGGTGTGGGAGGCAGCCGATCCATGGTTCCCTCTCATCATGGATGTTTCTCTCTCCCTCTCCCTCTCCCTTCCTCTCTGACATCAGTGAAAATATATTTAAAAAAATGACAAGCAGGCCACTGCTGAGTCTCGCTGCTCAATCCGACTCGTGCTGCCAGTTTCTCCTGAGGACGTCAGCATGTGCTGCCCCAGTGGGCGTGTTCTCTTCTCTGCTGGGTGACATGGGGACCCGGCCGGGGGCTTTGTTACAGAAATTACCTTTTCTGCATCTTGGTTTCTCATCGATAAAAGCTGAGGGAGTGGCGAGTTTGCTTGTTCGTATCCAAGATGTGAGGTTACGTCCCGTGAGCCCTCGCACATTCCGAGTCTGCATCTGGGACAAGTGGCAGGACGAGTCTCCTAATAACCCCCCAGGTAACCCCCCTAAGTACCGCCGTCCTCCCTTATCTACGGCTTCGCTTTATGTGGTTTCAGTGACCCCTGGTCCACTGGGGCCCGAAAATATTAAATGGAAAATTCCAGAAACAAACAGTTCGTAAGTTTAAATTCGGTGCCATCCTCAGGCCAGAATGGAATCAGTGTCCGCTCCTTCCCGCCCGATGGGAAGCCACCTTGTCAGTGCGTTCACGCCACAGACGCCCCCACCTGCCGGTCACTCAGCAGCCGCCTTCATTACCAGATCCCGTCCAGTCCGCAGGGTTTGTGCTCTAGCGGCCCTGGTTTTACTACTAATGCCACGTTCTCATAACTCATTGCAGCAGATTGTTACCACTGTCCTATTTCATTACTAGTTACCGTTGTTAATCTCTAACTGTGCCTAATTTATAATTAAACTTTATCATAGTTGTGTACATACAGGAGAAAACATGGTATATACAGGGTCAGTACTACCCGCAGTTTAGGCACCCACGGGGTCTTAAAATGCATCTCCCGTGAACCAGGGGGCACCGTAAAGGGTGAAGCAGCACCAGGACCTGCCGCCCTCCCTCGGGCCAGGTCCTGTGGACAGCCTGTGACCGTCACAGCACCCAGAAGGAGGCCCTGCATGAGTGTGCAGAGGTCAGTGCCAGCACCCACGGCGTTCCCGCCACCCACGGCGCTCCCAGCGTCCTGCCCTGAGCCCCTGCAGCTCCCTGACGACACAGATGCAGGGAGCAGGTGCGGGTGAGGGGCAGGACTCAGAGGAGAGGCACAGAGTCTGGGGCTGGGGAAGGAGGCAGCGCTTTGCAAGGTCAGAGCCTCACTACCTACGTTTTTTTCAGACCAAAGGAGGAGCTTGTTGACCTTGAGAGGTGGCGTTCCCCCTCTGCTTCTGGTCCGCTCTGCTCTGGTATTTGCTCCGCAGGCTGGTCGGGTTCCAGCCCCAAGCCCAGTACAAGGAGGCAGCGTGGGCACACGGCTGTGTCATTCCTTTCCTGACCTCCCTGTCTCCAGAGCTGGCAAGGCCCGGGGGGTGGGGTGGGCCCTGCATTGTTCTTGCTTCACAGGATCAGGATCAACGTGCACATCAGAAGCAGCAGGCAGCATGGCGAGGACACACACACACACACACACACACACACACAGGAACACACACAGATACACACGGGGATACAAACACACAGATAAACACAG
>NW_005871623.1:0-17470 GCF_000147115.1 Myotis lucifugus
TCAGTGGATAGAGCGTCAGTCGCCGACTGAAGGGTCCAGGTTCGATTCCGGTCAAGGGCATGTACCTTGGTTGCGGGGCACATCCCCAGTAGGGAGTGTGCAGGAGGCAGCTGATCGATGTTTCTCTCTCATCGATGTTTCTAACTCTCTATCCCTCTCCCTTCCTCTCTGTAAAAAATCAATAAAATATATTTAAAAAAACAAAAAAAAGAGCAGATAATGTAATTTTTCATTTATGTGAAGAATAGACAAAAATGACCCCTGGTGATAGATATAAAAATAGTGGCTGTAGGAGGCAGGGACTGGGATATTGATTTTAAAGGAGCATAAAAGCGATGGATATGTTCTGCATCTTGATCTGGATTATGATCACCCCAGTATATATGTTTGTCAAAATTCATTAAGATGTACACTTAAAGTCTGTGCCAGCGTCACGTGCACAGACATTGTCGAAAAGGTGTCAGTAAAAGGTGTCAGCACTGTTTTGTTTATAAATTATACTCAAAGTTCTGTTCGGTTTTTTTAAATGCATAAATATATTTATTATTAAAAGTACTGTCATCTCTTTTCTTTTTTTGAAATGTCACTTCCTTAATCCAAATCAAGTTTTAACTATTTATTTTCTTTACCTCAAGGACGTCGCTCCATTCTCCTTTATTTTATCTTTCCGAATAGAAGATACTTGAAGAGGCAGAATTTTATTTCCTGGCAGGGTAGTTTGCTTTAGAATGGAAACTACAAAAACAAACAAAGAAAAAAGTATGCTTTTAAATATACAATCACGCTACATGATAAAAAATTCAGAACAGCTTTTAATAACAAAGAATAATCAAAGAAAACCTCAAACTGCCCTAAAACTATGTTTAAATTCAAACATGGCAATGAATTTATTGCCTGCACATGGAACCATTCACTAAAATCAAGACCCCCAGCCTTCAAATTATCTACGGAATTACCAGCACTATAAAAATAGTATGCAGAAAAAGTGACAGAAACATGTTAATGATATATCATTTCTATGGTAGATTTTAAAAAACAATAAAACCTCTAAATTTTATGCGCAAGACTAATTGACAAAGAAAGAAAGAAGCACATTTTAAAAAGAAAAGGCTACAGAAAATTTTCTAAGTCAAAAAAGTACTGCCCTAACCAGTTTGGCTTAGTGGATAGAGCATTGGCCTGCGGACTGAAGGGTCCTGGGTTCGATTCCAGTCAAGGGCATGTACCTTGGTTGCGGGCACATCCCCAAGAGGGGGTGTGCAAGAGGCAGCTGATCGATGTTTCTCTCTCATCGATGTTTCTACTCTCTATCCCTCTCCCTTCCTCTCTGTAAAAAATCAATAAAATATATATTTTTTAAAAGTACTTATTTACTACTGGACTGATGTATCTGACTACAAATACTGTGAATAGTTGCTTCTTTTACTCTAAAACAACATATCCCCTTAGAAAATGGCTCTGTAGGTACAAAGATGTACCACAGTTACCTTTCAGTCTTCTCTCTCAGGTCCCACATAAAAGACCACATCTCTCGTCTCTTAATAAATAGAACATTAAAAGAGAGTACAAAACCCCATGCCGTTTCAAACCCAGTGTGATAGGTCAGAGTCTGGCTGGAGGTGGCTGACCGGAAGTTGCTGCAGTGCTCACAGGCATCTTCTTCTGAAGGGTCAGTGCTGAGGAAGCGGGGAGTGTGCCCACTTGTCTGGAAATGCACCCTGAAGGCTGCTGGACTACCTGAAACAATGAGAACCGTCGTTATCGTCATTCAAGCAAACCTGCTTCAGTTATAACAAGAGAACAGCCAACTGTGCTCACCCAGCAGTAAATATACCTGATCGTAGCATATCAAGAATGCCTACTTAAATCTAAATCTGTACGTGGCAAAATTATCTTGTTCAAAACTGAAAAACATGACGATCTCACACATTATATTACTTCTTAGAGTGGAGCTCAAATTTACATTACATATTGCCCAATTTAAACCTCCATATGTGCCATATTTTCATTTTTTAACTTTTATCATGGAAAATTTCAAATATACACAAAGGCAGAAGAAACAATAAGATGAAACCACCTATGCCCGTGGTCAGCAAACTGCGGCTCACAAGCCACATGCAGCTCTTCGACCCCTTGAGTGTGGCTCTTCCACAAAATACCACGTGCAGGCGCAAACACAGTGAGATTGAAACTTCGTGGCCCATGAGCAGAAGTTGGTTTTCGGCCTGGGCGAGTCTATTTTGAAGAAGTACTGTTGATATTTGGCTCTGTTGACTAATGAGTTTGCCGACCACTGACCTATGCCATTATTACCCAGCTTCAACGATGATTAATTCTTTACCAACATTGTTTCCTGTATATCTCCACCCACTTCGCTACCATCCCCAATTATTTTAAAGCACCCCCAGATATAATTTTTTATCTATCTACTAGAGGCCCAGTGCATGAATTCGTGCACCAGTGGGGGTTCCTCAGCCTGGCCTGCAGGATCGGGTTGAAACCAGCTTTCCGACATCCCCCGAGGTGTCCCGGATTGCGAGAGGGCACAGGCTAGGCCGAGGGACCCCACCGGTGCATGATCGGGGCAGGGGAGAGATGCAGGGGAGGCTGGCCAGCTGGGGAGGGAACATGGGAGGGTTCCAGACCGTGTCTGGCCCATCTTGCTCAGTCCCAATTGGCCGGACCCCAGCAGCAAGCTAACCTACCAGTCGGAGTGTCTGCCCCCTGGTGGTCAGTGCACATCATAGCAAGCGGTTGAGCAGCCTTAGCATATCATTAGCATATTACACTTTGATGCTTTAATTGGTTGAACAGCCGACCAGTCGACCAGACACTTAGCATGTTAGGCTTTTATTATATAGGATAAGTATTTCAAAATACTATACATCTCCAAAAGATAGACTTTTAATGGGCCGTTTTTAAAAAATATCTGGAAAATGACAATGCTAAAGGCATCCTCCAAAATAAACAGTTCAAGAAATCCAAAGGGTGAGTGTTGGGGACAAAGGAAGCAAAGTTAAGGTAATAATAGCAGGGCCTTATTTTTAGCTTCAAAGAAGGAAAAAAGTACAATAGCAGAAGTTCCTTTTTTTTTTCCCCACCTCAAAGAAGAAAAACAGTCATCATGTATTTGAGCCAGCTACTGACAATGAACTATTTTAAGTCCTTAAATTCATTTTTGGCTAATATAAATGTGCCAGGAGACAGACTTCTGAACAGAATTTGGGAGTACAATTTATTCTGTATTTTAATTTTTATTGTAAATAAAATATAAAATCTAGTGTGCATCAATCACTAAATAAAAGTGACTCATAGGAAACTCCAAATAGGAATTAATGCCCCTAGAGAAGAAATACTAAATTGGAATAATTCAACTTCCATCATTCTGAGAATAGACTCTATGTCCCTTAGCCCAGCCTGTGCTCTCTCGCAGTCTGGGACCCCTCGGGGGACCCGATGCTGGTTGTAATACCTTGCACAGAACCAGCTTGGGAAGGTGAGCCTCAGTGGCAACCTGCATCTGGTGCTGTGCGTGGCCTGGCCTACAGACCAATCAGGGTCAAGTTCATGCCAGTGACAGGAGGCAAAGGTGTCAGTTCAAATACATGTGTGCGCGCGCGCACATACACACACACACACACACACACACACACACAGAACACATGATGATATGGGATATTTATATGTATCACCAAATTTGAGCTGGGACACACAATCTTGGGTCCCCATTATTGCTCATCTTAACGATCATGACACTTGGGGCAGCATGTGCAGCATTCTCCTGCACATTTGTAAAAAAAGGAAAATAATGAGTGAAAATATGTAAGAGATTTATATATATATAGAGAGAGGAGGCAACCAATCAATGTGCCTCTCTCACATCGATGTCTCCCTCTCTCTTTCTCTCCCCCCACTCTCTCTAAAAATCAATGGAAAAAGTATCCTCAGGTGAGGATTAGAAAAAACAAAGAGACTTTTCCTTAAGGGATACGCAGTGTAGAGGTGCAATGTCATGATTTCCACCTCTCAAATGGTTCAGAAAAAAATGACGTGCGTGTGTGTGTGTGTGTGTGTGTGTTTTGCAGTTAGTTTGCCAGCAGAGTGAGGGAGAACAAAGCAAATGTGGTAAAACGTTAACAACTGGTCCAACGTGGCCCAGGGTACACAGGGGCTCACTTTACTAGTCTTGCCAATTTTCTGAATGGTTGAAATTTACAAAATACGGAAGAGAGGAAGGAAGGAAATGGTACTCACCAGCTGCTTGACTTTCACTGCCTGTGGGAGAGCAGCCGACGGGGAAAGGACGGGTCCCGGCTGTGCGAGTGTGATCTGGACCGGAGCGCCCATGACAGGCTTCTCAGAGGTGGTCCCAGCAGAAGTAACGACAGTTTTCACAGACGGAAGACAAACAGCTGATGAAGTTTCTCCCAAAGTTACTGATGGGAGGGCCAGCGTCACCCCTGCTCCCGAGACCACTGGCTTCTCAGGTGGAAGCGAGACTGCTGCCACTGTGTTCTGTACAGAGGTCACAAGCGGTTTTGGCGTCTGAAGCACGACAGTTCCGGCTGTTGCTCCTCCTGCTACAGCAGCTGGACCCACAGAATGAAGTGTCACCACTCCAGCGTTTGCTCCCCCTGGGCCAACAAAGGAATTCACACTTTGCGCGGACACCGTTCTGGGTGTGGCTGCTCCAGAGACAAGGGCCCGTTCAGCCTGGACTGAGGAGTCGGTTGCTGTCGCCACAGCGGTCACCGGAGTGGTGCAGGTAGCAACGATGGCCTCCCCGGAGGTCTGCTGAACACACTGCTGGATGAAGCTCTGAGAGCTGGGCAGGAGCTGTCGCAAGGCACTCACACTTTTCTAGAAGCAGGGAAGGGGAAAACACCAACCACTAAGGAGATCAGTGACTAGTAACATGAAAACACTTTGTACTTCATATCTTTACAACATAAAATAATCCAAAAGTACATCAACTTTTCAGTTGAGGGAATCTGACATCACTTATTTATGTCTGTCAATATCCAACATTTAATTTATTTCAAACGAAAAGTGCTTTATTTTTCAAAATGAAATGATTATGTCAGTCTTAAACTTTTGAATACTGAACATCAATTTTTATTCCGCCAAACCAGGCTCTTATTGTCAAAGTTACTGTTCTCCATTAAAATTCTGTTTAATGCAATACATCTTACAGAAGAATATGCTACTAACAAAATAAATTAACTTTTTAAAATAGCCTTTCCAGCCCAGCCAGCATGGTTCAGTGGTTGATCACTGACCTATGACCCAAGGGTCATGGTTCAATTCCTGGTCAGGCCACATGCCTGGGTTGCAGGCTCGAAAAGCAGTCGATCAATGGTTCTCTCTCATCACTGATGTTTCTCTCTCTCTCCCTCTCCCTTCCTCTCTGAAATTGAAAAAAAAAAAAAGCCTTCCCCTAAATTTGGCATTATGCTGTTAATTTCTAAGAGAATGTGAGTCATTAGGAAAGAGCAGAAGGCCCTACTTTTGTAAATGTCAAGAATTTTGCACATACAAGCATTAAATAACATAATCAAGTTATATTCATGACTCAGATGGTACTTCGGTTTTCCCACTGTGTTCCAAACCAAAGAATATGAACTAGCAACATGAGTTACAGGTTACAAACTGAGAGGCCTGTCCTACATTGCTAGTTACCTTTGCCTTAAGTTGATAGCATGCTGAAATATTTGGGTTTTAAATTACATTAAAAGTAATCTAATACCAAGGATTTTTTCAAAGTAATAAATAGGTAGCTCTACCTTAAGAAAAGGGACTAGGTGAGGCTGGGGTGAAGACTTGAGCTCAACATACAGTTGTCTAGTAAATTCCTCCGCTTCGATTTTTGCATCCTGAGGACAAGGGAAAGAAAAACACGTTGAGGTCTACAAATATTTTAAAGCAGGAACAACATATAATTCGTGATGGTAAACATAACAAGCTCTGAACAGTGGTAAGTCCCTCATTCAATGGAGGCATTTTCTTCATGTCACTAGTGAAATGAGTCATCGTAAACAATGGACATGTTTGCTCATGCAGGGATGATCCCCGTAAGCAAAACCAGAGTAGAGCTGGCCGTCTGAGTGGAGCTACTGCACCGCAGGCTGTTCAGAGCCTGACGAAGTGGACAGGAGTCCTGCATTTCTTAGGGTAGAGAATAGGAAGTTATTTGGTTTGGGGGACTGGATGTTTTTTGTTTTGGTTTTTCAATTTTGAAATTACCTTCATCAGGATACACTATTTTTAGAATGCGGGGGCTGTAATAACAGATACAATTGTTCCAAAGGACTTAGGAAGCCTTCCATACTGCCCTACATTCTAAGCATTTCAGGGGTCTATGAGGTCTAAATTATTTTCATATTAATACTAAAAAGGTTTTTTTTTTTGGCCTGTTTCACTGTGCTGAGATTTGCACTGATGGTATAGAAGCATCAGTAGGTAAAATTGCTGGCAAGAAAGACAATGGCAACAAATTAAAAGAGGTGTCATCATATTCTCTATCACCAGGCACTTGGGGTAAAAAAAAAATAGAGCCAGTTTCCTTTTTAAATGTCCTCAATGAAGCAGTAAAAATTCATTTGACTAAATATCAACCCTTCAGTAGACATCTTCTTAATATTGTGTGTTAAGCAATGTGAGCCACACAGAACATTTCTGCTACAGACCAATCAAGATGCTCAAGGAAGAGCAGCCTGTGATGGAGATGCTGGTGACCCAGCATCAGGTAAGACCTCTCCCACATCACAGGGAGCTCCCCAGGTACCTATCTGAGGGACATCTACTCCTGTTTACAGACATCAAAGACTCCTCGAGGGTGAGAAGCCACTGACACCAGAGAGAGACAGCTATCCCAAGACACTGACAAAGCTTTATCGTTATGGATTGATACTGAACTCAGAACCCATTTTGTTTTACTATTTTTACCTAAAATACTAATGATATGAGTCATAATAATTGTTATAGTTGTTCTTTGGGTTTTTCTATATAGTCCAGCTATTTCTGACTATTGGACATGTATAACGGTTAATATTCTTCTCATGGTTTATGTAAATGTTATACTAGAAGCCATATACAGAAAAATAAAACAGAAGGTAAGTAAAACCTCAAATCATGATAGTTCATAGGATAAAAATGATCTAAGACTATTTTCTCACAACTAAGGTCATAAGACCTGACTACCTTCCATTAACCTGCTCTTCCCTTTTGGGGAAAAATACCCCCTCAACTCAGATCCTATGGTTACAGCACTGCCCCACCCCAATGGTGAGCAAGGCAACACTGAGACTGAGGCTTCCCAAAGCTGCGAGACCACACTATACGACTAAAATTTTGGTCTTCCAGGCATCCTTCCAATTGATTTATGATCAAAAATGGCAACTACGGACAAAAAGAGGGGGTGTTCTATGGGAAGTAACCTCACAGGGGGATCTGATCATAAAAGCCTAACTGGGCAGCTCATGGGCAGTCATGCCCCAGGCCTGAGCTTTAGTGGAAAGTTTAAGCCAGCTCTGTCCATTGCTCTTGGGCATGTATATAACAAACCTTTGAAATGTCAGAGGTGAAAACCCGGAAAGGGGGTATTAACCCTCAATAGAGCACACAATCGTGCTAACTATCCTGTAATCCAGCTCCTGCCTTGCTTTCCCCACTTCCATGTCATCCTCCATGTTCCCTCCTTCATTCCAAATGCACACAAAGATGCAAAGCTGTTATTCTCAGAGCATTTGGGATCTTGCTTCTCAGTATATATATGTCAGCAGTTTGGTTCAAATAAACTCTTATAAAAATAAAAATTCAAAATTATATTGTTATATTCTCCGCATATTTCTTAAACAGTTAATATGCTAATTTCCACATTCATCCACTTTGTAACATATCTGAGCATTTTACCTGAAAGAGGATAGAAGAAACAATTTGGTGGCTAAAAGACACGGCATCTTGGCACTTAACATAAACCTCAAAGATCATCACATCTACTCTGCTCATCTCATAGAGAAGGAAGCTGAGGCATAAGGAAGTTAATTTATTTCCATAGGTCCCAAAGTTTGTTGTTTGGACATACAGAAGTAAATTTTATTCTTTAATAGCCCGGCTTTTGGCATTTACAATTCTCATAACTTTTTATTTGACAAAATCAACCTTCTCTCCAAGTCCCCTTTTGGCTAAGGGAAGAAGACTGACACAGAGAAAGCAGTGTATACTACAATAGATTGGCCTGAGACTTATAATCATCACAAAGCTTTCAAGCAGCAAAAGCAAAGTTTATGTAAAAACCCATTTAAAATAAACTTCATTTAAAAACAGTTATTTCCCATTTAAAAGACGTTCTATAGATCTTACAGAGCTTGCAAGGCTTCATCGCACTGACTTACCAAAAGTTGTCCCACCAGCTTCTTGACATTCTGCCCCATCTCCGGGGACTGTGATCCACTACATGCTAGTTTTATTAACATCGCAAGAAAGTTCTTACATTTCTTCACATTTTCTAGCATCGCCTAAACATGGAAATAGAAACAAGCACTCATAAGAGAGTTCACACTTTTCTGAAGAGCTGCACTGACGGAAGGTGCAGTGAGAGCGTACCGGAGTGAGGTTGGTCTGAGCGGCTGCTGAGTTCCCCGCTTTGAGGACGGGCTCACTAGACGGTGCGTGTGATGCTCCCAAACTTGAAGGCTGCAGGGTAGTTACAGTATTCGACGGCTTCACAGGAGTGACTGTGACAACACTGGTTGGCACAGCCACAGACTGAAATTAAAAGGAGCATATGTTCAGATATGTATGACTATGATAGGTATCAGAGTGGGCGCCTCATTTCACTTACCAGACTACACAGATAGACTTGAAATCTTTGCTTTTATGTTATGTAACAGCTACAAAAGCTCTGGACTCAAGTAGATCTGAGATTCAGTCTCACCTACCTTCTTTTCATTGACACCTACTGAGCATTGACCTCAGGCAAGTTACTTACTCCTGCTAACCCTCTGATTCCTGTCTATAAAAAAAACAGGAATAGCAATGCTACCCACTACTTTAGGGTTCTTTGTGAAATACAGTGCCAAGCACAAAGTCCTCACAAAATATTAATACTTCTCTAAAAAGGATTGGAAATAGTAAGCCTTTATATAGAAATATAGAATTTCCTGTTCTCTAATTCTCTGCTTTTTCATAAGTATAAAGCAGAGAGATTTACTGGCCATTTTATCCTATACAGTGGGGCCTTGACTTACGAGTTTAATTTGTTCCCTGACAGAGCTCGTAACTCAAATTACTTGTATGTCAAATCAAAAAGTGAACAAGTGAGACACGTGACGCTGGGCTGATGTTGTGGCGTTCACTGTGCCGTTTGCTGCGCCACCTAGTGGTGGGGTATCTGAAGCTGGCTCGTAACCCGAATTTTAGCTCGCAACTCAAAGCAAAAAATCGGCCGAGAGATGGTTCATATCTTGAAAAACTCGTTAGTCGGGACACTCGTAAGTCAAGGCCCCACTGTATAATAAAACCCTAATATGCAAATCGACCAAACAGCAGAATGACCAGTGGAATGACCGGTCACTATGATACGCACTGCCCCCCAGGGGGCAGAATCTCAGCACAGGAGTCTGCTCCCCTGAGAGGAAGGCGCCCAGTGGCGCTGATGGGGGGGGGGGGGGGGGCAGGGCCGGCTGACCAGGGGCCCCACAGATGGCTCTGATGGCCAGCCAGGCCTAAGTACCCTACCCTATATATTGGGAACAGTCTCTTAGATTTAAAAATTAAAACCTGGCAAGGCTACTCTAACACTGAAAAAACAGAATGATGCAGTGATAACATGCATGGACTCTGGCTTGCACATGTTGTGGTCAGCCCTGATTCTGACACTTATAACTGTGTGACAAAGCCATTTACTTAACTTCTCTCTGCTTCAGTTTTTCCACCCATAAGATGGGGAAAATGATACTACTCCTCAGAAGGATCATATTATGTATTACTTTTTATAATCAGGGCAAAAAAATGTAGCTGCCCGTACAACAGCAAGATGCCTTTCACCTGAATGAAAAGTATGGTCACTGGTGCATGCAGCGTCCCAGATTGTGAGAGTGATAGCCGACTGCCAGTTTAGGCCCGACACCCCCCCAAGGGGTCCCACATTGTGAGAGGACGCAGGCCAAGCTGAGGGGACGAATTTTGTACACCGGGCCTCTAGTATTCAGGTAAGCTGCTTTTATGTAGACCATAAGAGTAAGTAAGCATTACAAATATTATGAAAATGATATCTTATTTTCACACTGAAAAGAATTTCAGTTGCTTCTTCTACCCTCCACTGAAATGAGGTGTGATTATAGCACCATCTGCAGGATAAAAAGTTTCATACAAGAAATCAAAGTCAGGTTGTAATTTAGAAAACTATATTGAGATAAAGCAACAAACTTATTTTAAGGATAGACACTAAAAGTTACAGAATATGAGTAAAGTTTGAGGGTAGAAAGAGAATAATATTTACAATTCACACATTAAACTGAACACTGCACCTTCATTCTAATTTAAATGCTTGTCTTCTATTGGCATACAGCACCCGCTTCTGGACACTTGGAGACATGGCAATTTGATGCGTTTGTGTTAATTTAAAATATGCAAGTAAAGCTGATATTCTAAGAATCTACACCAGTGATGGCGAACCTTTTGAGCTCAGCGTGTCAGCATTTTGAAAAACACTAACTTAACTCTGGTGCCGTGTCACATATAGAAATTTTTTTATATTTGCAACCATAGTAAAACAAAGATTTATATTTTTGATATTTATTTCATATATTTAAATGCCATTTAACAAAGAAAAATCAACCAAAAAAATGAGTTCACGTGTCACCTCTGACACGCATGTCATATGTTCGCCATCACTGATCTACACCATGTTTATCTTGTGTTTCCCATACCTCCAACAGTTACCATTTTGATACATGTCATCATACATCACTAAATTGCTCTCTTCAACATCACACAGTTAGCAACTTATACATCTGGCAGAAAATCCTATATAATAGCCCTGACCGGTTTGGCTCAGTGGATAGAGCGTCAGCCTGCAGACTAAGGGGTCCCAGGTTTGATTCCAGTCAAGGGCATGTACCTTGGTTGCGGGCACATACCCAGTAGGGGGTGTGCTGGAGGCAGCTGATCGATGTTTCTCTCTCATCGATGTTTCTCTCTATCCCTCTCCTTTCCTCTCTGTAAAAAAATTAATAAAATATATATTTTTTAAAAATCCTATATAATAAAAGGCTAATATGCAAATTGTCCCCTCAATCGGGAGTTCAACCAGGGGGCGGGGCCAGCCCAGCCCTATTGACCCTGGCCCCACCCGTGCAGGAATTCGTGCTCCGGGCCTCTAGCAGCTAAATAATAAGAAATATGGAAGAATAACAGTGCACACATGGCCACCCGTCTGTCACACTTACTTGTACTAAGGAAGGCTTTGTAACAGTGGTTACCACAGTAGCTCCCATTTGTGCCAATGGTTTAACAGGTGCCACAGCCACTTTCTTGATTAACTGTGAATTAGAATTCTGGGGGTTGGAGAGATAATACAGAGTCATCAGCATTAGTAATTTAAAATCACTCAGGCCCTAGCTGGTTTGGCTCAGTGGATAGAGCGTTAGTCTGCGGACTGAAGGGTCCCAGGTTCGATTCCAGTCAAAGGCACATGCCTGGGTTGCGGGCTTGATCCCCATTAGGGGACGTGCAAGAGGCAGCCAATCAATGATTCTCTCTCATCATTGATGTTTCTATCTCTCTTTCTCTCTCCCTTCTCTCTGAAATCAATAAAGATATCTTTTTTAAAAAAATTAAAAAAATAAAATCAATCAGTACTGGGGCAAATATAAAAACACTTTACCATAGCAAACTTCTTTGTTGTACCTGGTTTTCTAACCTTATAAATGCTATGCACATTCTCTACTATGAACTTAACTGGTCAATCGACCAGTTGATATTTCATATACCTAAGGAGGCAAGTGATTTAACAAATAAGTATCAGATTACTTCAGGATAAATTTCCAAACTTGACAGTATGGCGTATATAGAAAATGTGGATTCTTATTTGCTATCATTGACAGAAAAAAATCTTGCTAATCTATCTTCTCAACCCACTGCAGTTAGATACAGCAAACTGGAAAGGGAAGGAGTAGCTAACAGAGAAAACGACTGGTTGAAAACCCAGAATCAAATTAGAAGAGTAAAATAATGGGGGTGGGGGAGATTTAAATTGGCAGAGAATAATATTACCACAGAAACAGTGCAATCTTTCTTTAGCATGAACCTGACTCATCAAGAAAATGCTATACTATATTCAGCATTTTCTATTTAATCAAAGAAAGATGCCCAGAAGTATGTCTATAAGTATATTTTAACTCAGGCACACAAAGCAAGCTGCAGGTGCCTAGAAAGATCATCATGTATGTAAAATAAATCGGTCCTGTACAATGCCAAGGTGATAAAATACTGCATTAAAGTTCTGAATTTCTTAAAGGTAATTTCTACAAGCTACGGATAAAAGTGAATACTAAACTGTAGTCTTAATATTTTGCTATAAATTAAAATTGAAGCAGAATGGCTTTCTTTCCATTTAAAGATACAAACAGCCCTTTGAACAGTCCCTTAAGGACTACAAAATCTTTGAGTATGAAGACTGAATTTTTATTGTTTTAGCAATCAGCAAATGACAAAACCAAGATACTTGATAAATTAAAGAAAATGAAAAAAGAAAAAAAGAGTTAAGGTACATTACCGGCATTGCACAGATTTTGACTGTTTGAGGATTCGTTGGTAGCGCCGGTCTTGAAATTATGGTACTTGTAGTCTCGGCTCTTGTTACAGGTTGCTGAGGAGATACCAACATCAACTGACCACTGTTACTTTTGATCAAAACTGTTCCTATATTGAAAAAGAAAAAAAAAATTGATGTAGCTGATAAATGAAGCATAATTATCAGCTATTTCTTCTCCTATTTCTTTCAGTAATGTAAATGGTCTGAAAAAGTGATTAGTACATACTGAATTCCATATCTACTAGTCTCTATATATAAAAACCTAAGCACCCGGAATGCTGGAACAACGACAGGAACGACCAATCGCTATGACACGCACTGACCACCAGGGGGCAGATGCTCAACACAGGAGCTGCCCCCTGGTGGTCAGTGCACTTCCACAGCTGCCCAACCTCCCCTGGTCCCTCCCGCAGCCAGCCAACCTCCTGTGGTCCCTCCCCCACCCCTGTCCAGCAGGCCCTGGCCAGCGGCGGGAAGATCCCAATTGGCCCTGATCACTGGCCAGGCCTAGGGACCCAACCCGTGCACAAATTTTGTGCACCGAACCTCTAGTTACATAAAATATAAAAATGTTTTTACTCAAACCTACTTAAAAGTCTAAGTATATGGCTGAAACCTTTCTGGAGGAGGCAAAATACTTTTTTTTCTTCATGACATGAAGCTATAAAGCTACAGTAAGATGCTATGAGTAAGAAGGCATGGTAAGACTATATGAACTGACCAATGGAACAAAACAGAGAAGCCCAAAATGGACTCATATAGTTATGTAATATCGAATTTTCCTAAGAGGCCCTGCAGATCAGTGAGGGAAAGAGAGACCTACTATTCAATAAACAGGACTAGGTCCATGCACTATCTACATGGAAAAGACGGAAAGCTTCACACCATCCACAAAAACCACTCAAGGGTAAAAAGGAAAACCTTTTAAACTCTTAATGTAGAAAATTATCATTCTTAACTTGGACTAAGAATTTAACTATATAATGTTTGATACATCTGACTATATCAAAAGAGCTTTTGTTTAGCAAAAGACCACCAGGTAAAAAGACAAACCACAAGATGAGAGAAATTTTTAGTTCACATATATTAAAAGGACGAATGTCCAAAATAACAGATGCCAATGACAGGAAAAGGTAAATTAAGACCACAGTGAGATATCAACTTATATTTACCAGATAGGCAAAAATTAAGAAGTCTAAAAGCATTTGCTCATTTCATGTCTCTGTCATATTTTGGTAATTCTCGTGATATTTCAAAATTTTTCATGATTATATTTATTATGATGCTCTGTGATCAGTAGTAATCTTTAATTTCCTGTAATTGTTTTGGGGTGCCACAACAATGCCCATATAAGATAGCAAACTCGATAAATGCCGTGTGTTCTAACTACTCCACTAATCAGCAATTTCCCCATCTCTATCCCTTTCCCCAAGACACAACAACATTGAAATTAATAGTTATTAATATTAATCCTACAATGGTCTCTCACTGTTCAAGTGAAAGGAAGAGTCCTTCATCTCTCTCTTTAAATCAAAAGTTAGAAATGATTAAGAGAAAGGCAGGTCAAAAGCTGAGACAAGCTGAAAATTAGGCTTCGTGCACCAAACAGTTAATAATGCAAAGGAAAAACCCTTAAAGAAAATTAAAAATACTACTCCAGTGAACACATGAATCATAAGAAAGAAGAAAGTTTTAGTGGTCTGGGTATTAAGTAAAACCAGTCACACCATTCTCTTTAGCCGAAACCTAATCCAGAGTAAGGCCCTAACCCTTTTCAATTCTAAGAAGGCCGAGAGAAGTGAGGAAGCTGCAGACGAAAAGTCTGAAGCGAGCAGAGGTTGGTTCCTGAGGCTTAAAAAAGGAGCGGTCTCCATAACAAACGGAGAGATCTAGCTAAGACAATTAATGAAGGTGGTTCAGGTGAAAGAGGTGTGCAATGTCGATAAAACGGCCTTACTTTGAAAGATGCCATCTAGGACTTTCACAGCTGGACAGAAGTCAATGCCTGGTTTCAACTCTTCAAAGGACAGGCTGACTCCCTTCTTAGGGGTGAATGCAGCTAGTGACTTTAAGGTGAAGCCAATACTACGCATTTACCATCCCAAAAAACGTAGGGCCCTTAAGCATTATGCAGAACAAAAAGCCTGGGTGACAGCACAAGTGTTAAACATGGTTTACTGAATACATTGAACCAACTCTTGAAACCTACTTCTCAGAAAAGACTCCTTTCAAAAGAATTACTGCTCATTGACAAGCTCCTGGTCACCCAAGAGCCCTGGGGGAGATGCACAACGAGATTAATGTTGTCTTTGTGCCTGCTAACCCAACTTCCCTTCTGTAGCCCATGGATCAAGGAGTAATTCCAACTTTCAAGTCTTATTATTTAGTAAAGGAATGTATTTTGTAAGGCTATAGCTAGTGCCATAGATAGTGATTCCTGTGACGGATCTGGGCAAAGTAAATTGAAAATCTCCTGGAAAGGATTCCCCACCAACACTCTCCCCCGCCCCTCACCAGAGCCGTCTGCCCATTCTCTCTGAGTCTGTCTCAATTTTGATTGTTAGTTCAATTAGATTCCACATGAGCAAAATCATATGGTATTTGTCGTTCTCCGACTAGCTGATTTCACTTAGCATACTGTTCTCCATGTCCATCCATGCTTTCACAGAGGGTAAGATTGTCTTCCTGTTTATGGCGAGTGGTATTTACTCCATGTGTAAGTGGAGCATAGTTGTTATCCACTCGTGTACTGAGGGACGCTGGCTGCTTCCAGTCCTGGCTACGGTAGATAACAGTCTCAATGTGGCCTCCTCTGTCAGTCCTTGGTTACAAGGCTTCTCTCCAGCTGCTCTTCAGATGGTAATTCAGGATGGTTTTTTTAGACTTTAGTTGTAATTCAGGTTGGTCCTGGGAGGAGGTGAATGTAGCTTCCACCTAGTCTGCTGCCACCTTGGATCTTCCCATATTTACATATTATTTAAACCAGTTCTGATCATAGAGGAAATTCTAAAGAGAAATCAAATACTTAAAGTATATCATCAAATCTCATTTCTCCAACAATTCAGTTCTCAACCAAGTTGTTCACAGAAAAAATGTGTCAGTTGTCAACCAAAACTTCAGTTTTCGACCAGACAACCCTTTCATGCTTATACCTCAGCATGACAAAAAGCATCTCTCAGCCAACAAAGGAGAAAATGCTTTTGTTGCTGGTGAAATCAGGATTAGCACAATTTTAAAACATAAAGAGGCTATTACGAGTGCTAATGTTGCTTAGGCTGCGAAGATGCTCACCAAACAACAATCGCAGGCAATTGAATAGGTAGAAAAACTGTTGTTGACTGGAGTTGGGTAAACTAAAAGCAGTTCAGCCAATGCTGTCGGTGGTAGCATTTCAGAGGCAGTGAGATATGAAAATTTTGTTTAAGGCTAGTGGGGGTTACTTTGATAAATTTAAGAAGTGTTTCTTTATAGATTAAACAGCACATTAGACGTGTACATGTATATGAGAAAGGCTAAAACAGGGAAGCATTATGGGGGGAAAAATAATTCAGTCTTCAAAAAAATCGCCTCCTGGAACGAACGGATTAAGTTCGAAAACCCAGGTCCCACTATACTACCCTTAAAGTATAAGACTTCTGCATAATTAAGGAAATCATCCTTGAGTCATCAATTGCTAATGCTCAGTATGTAAAAGAAATGGTACAAGAATCATAATCTTGCAAAAACATTAGTGTCTCCATTTCATTCAGCTCTTGGTTACCTTCTTCTGCACGGATAACACAAGGTCTGCATGCTCTCCTGCGCACATGGGCAAGAATCCCCACCAGCTGCCCCGCAGAAGCCCCGCCCACTCCCTCTGGAGCTGAACACCACTAAAGGCAATTCATCTCCTCCCAGGAGCTTCTTCAGGCCACAGCATACAGGTGTGGGTGCCACACCCTTAGGCTCTGGCCCGGTTTGCTGCTACCTAGCGCTGGCAAGTTCAGTGTATGAGAAGGCTAGGCTCTAAAACTCTGTAAATCACCTTTATCCCTGATACGCAATGAGACATAACTGTACGCACACACCAAGTGGCAAGCACAGTGTTGTGGAGAGAGGACAGCAAAACAGATCTGGATTCAAATCCCCCCCCCCCCCCCACACACACACACACCTATGAGTTTTGCACGGGGCAAATTACCCTTAGAGAATGGTTACTTGCTACCTATTATGACCAACACACAAAAGAATATAAATAATGCATAGAAAGTGCGTAGCCCTCCATAGGTGATCAGTACACGCTCAGTGATCAGTTCCCACTTAGCAAGTTTTCCCTCGTGAAAGTTCTCCCATTTTCATACTTTTTAAAATTGCTTCTAAACAAACTTCACTGACTACACAGCCGTTTAGCTTTAGGCGGTGATTTCATTCAAACACATTCCTCACCTCTTCATAAGAATGCGTGCAGGATCATTAGAACGAGAAGGAACTGTATCCCGGGGCGCACACAGCTTAACTAGTGCACGTCCCCGTGTCCCAGACAAAACCGAAACAGAACTCCATCAGAAGTGAAGAACATCACCTTTCCACGATGGTCACCACCAAACAGAACACTGGCTACAAAAGAGACCCCATCGTTTCGCTGGGGGAGGCGCTGAAACCCTTGAAATCAAA
>NW_005871623.1:19263-20907 GCF_000147115.1 Myotis lucifugus
GCGCTGGAACGGCGGCGTCCGCCTTCCCCTCCGCGCGGCCCGCGGCGCGGTCCTTGAAGAGCCGGCCGGAGGCTTCCCGCGCGCTGGTGCTTTTAAGCAAGTTGGCGGAGGGCGGGTTTGGAAACGGGAGCTCAGCAGTGAAAACCGTCGCGCTTCCTCAGGGTTTTCCTGAGGGCTCGGCGCTAAGGCCGCAGCTAAAATTAACATTACAATCGGCACTGAGAACGTTTTAAATGTCCTTTCCTTTCAAATGTTTAAGAACGCCGTAAGGTCTAGGGTCCGCCTATTTTCATGTAAGTGTGGAGTTGAGCGGCCCCCCAGGAAATCCGCTTCCCTCCGCGCGGCTCTGGATGCCCCACCGCCTCCCGGTCTCCTGGAGACGGGCCGGTGTCTGCGGGCTTGGGTCTCAGGTGCAATCCCAGATCGTCCTGAATGAAAGCCTTGTTGAGGGCATCAGTAACACAGTCCCGTGTGGATCTCCACGAAGAAGACGTCTCGATTTCAGGCCATCGGGGTAATGTGACATGTTTACAGGGACCGACCTGAACTGAGCGGGATGAGCCAGCAGACAGACAACCCGGCGCCCGGCTGCCAGCTCTCCCTCCGGGTCACACCCACCGGCCCAGCGCACTCCGCCCGCCCGCACAGGCTGCCTGTCCCACGTCCAGTCCAGATCCAGAGCCGACCTCACGAACGGACCCACCGCATCCCTCCACCCACGCAGCCTTCGACGAGCACGCACCTTCTAGAACACTCCTCACAGCGGAGATGTTGGGGGGGGCACTAAATCAACTGAGCACCTCTGAGTGCTGGTCACTAAGGATACATTTCCTTGTTCCTCCCCACCCCCACCAGCCCCCTCGCCTTACTGATTGGAAAACTGCATTTAAAACAGTGATTTATCCAACAAGTCGGATTCTAACCCGTCTGCGTGATGTCAAAGGACATCTCTGGCCGCTGCTCCACAAATCTGACTCATCACACACCGCACACGGCCTCTGGCAAAACGCCTCGCGCATACGAGGTGTTCAATAAATGCGAGCTAGTAAGTGAATTGATTAAACCGAGCCAGGCAACGTTTTCAGTGAATCGGATCGGAACCCCGGAATGCTCTTCGCTAGCTGGGCGAACCGTTTAGCTCTGGCATCTTTCTCTCCATGGAGGATAGATAGTTCAATAAGTATTTGTGGAAAGAAGACCAAGTTTCCAGCTTCCATTAGACCACCACCCTCAACTCACACATTTTACTTAGGTGTGTAAGTAACCCCAAGCAAGCTACAACGAGGCTTGGCAGAGAAAGCATACTTTTTCTTTAAGGTGACCTAGCATACTTTTCTTATACTATCTGGCTGCTTTATAACTTGATTCACTGATGGGAATTTTAACTTTCCAGTTGCAAAGAACATGCTCCCTACTCGGCGCGGAAACGACTGTCCTGAATTTGGAGTTCAGTAATAATTACAGTTACCACATTTCCTTCCTATGGAAACATACTAATAAAGCAGGATATGTAGGAAGGCAACGTGCATTTTACCCCTCTATGTAAGAAAAGAAAAAATGGAGAAGATAGCAACTTGATTTTACTATGTGTATCTGTTAAAATATAGGTAAAATTAAAGATATTGGAAAAATACTTATCCATTT
>NW_005871623.1:22933-24509 GCF_000147115.1 Myotis lucifugus
CCAACCTGCAACCTATTTGTTTTTATTGTTGATAGTATTACAGAGACCCGTCCCTGTGCCCACCGCAGCCTTGAGGCCACAGTTCCTTTCAAGGTGCACAAATTTGTGTACTGGGCCCCTAGTTTTCATAATAAAATATTACAAATTTTTCCCTTAAAATATGTATTCTTAGAAACATTTATGTAAGTACAGCTAGGTACTCCCTAATTCTTCCTCATAGCACCCCAGAAACCTCCCTGAACTTCATGAAGCTGGGCAAATACATTAGCCGGCTAAGCTAGGCCAAGAAGAAGCTTGCTACAAACACTGCCTTAACCTAGGAAGATGGGCCATTTTATAAAAGTGTGGGCACGCACGTACAGTGCAATTGAAACTTCGTGGCCAATGCGCAGAAGTCAGTATTTTGTGGAAGAGCCACACTCAAGGGGCCAAAGAGCCGCATGTGGCTCGCAAGCCGCAGTTTGCCGAGCCTCAGTTTGCTGACCACTGCACTAGGGGCCCAGTGCACAAATTCATGCACCTTGAAAGGAACTATAGTGCCCTAACCGGTTTGGCTCAGTGGATAGAGCATCGGCCTGGGGACTGAAAGGTCCCAGGTTTGATTCCGGTCAAGGGCATGTACCTTGGTTGTGGGCACATCAAGTAGACAATGCAAATTATTTTTATTATCCTTACGCCCCACACTGGGGATCAAGCTGCAATCCGGGCATGTGCCCTTGACCGGAATCGAACCCGGGACCCTTCAGTCCTCAGGCCGATGCTCTATCCACTGAGCCCAAACCCAGCTAGGGCTAGTCTTGCTCTTTATATATATTAAACTTCATGTGGTTTAATTGCTTGATGCTTGCCTCTTTAAAACAAAAAATATGAAGGTTCTTCTATACTTAAAACTTTCCATTGCTCCCCTCACTCCCTCCCCCAATACCTCCAGAGTAAAACCCAAACATGAAGTCATGACCCCTGTTTGGCATCACTTCTGGCTACTTCCCTCTTCCCACATCAGTCGTGTCTTTCATGACTTCATTCACTTTGTCATCTTCCTCAAGATGACCAGCAATGAGGGAAAAGATTTTTTAAAGGATTAAGTGCTAACCTTAGTAATGAAGCAAAGATGTCACTGGTGCTGTTAGATGAGGGAATATTACAGTGAATACTCATTACCACCCACTCCTTAAGATGCATGTCTGTCAAATGGGGTTGAAGCCCCCTCTCCTCCAACCATCTCGATTTTGCTCCCCCAGAAATGTTTTTACGGATTTTCAGAGAAGGAGGACGGGTGAGGGATAGAGAGCTAGAAACATGGATGGGCTGCCTCCTGCACGCACCCCACTGGGGATCGAGCCGCAATCCGCGCATGTACGTGACTGGAAATCAAACCATGACTTCTTCGTGAGTCAACGCTCAACCACTGAGCCACCCGGCCGGGCCTGCCTTTTCGTTTGACTACGTATGTGTGCCCCAGAGCCAACACAGGCACTGCCCCGAGGCTGCCCCCAGCTCTCACCCAGTGCTTCCGGAGGACAAGTGACAGCTCCACACGCAGGAACGTGTCAACAGGGTGGAAACTGATGGGAAG
>NW_005871623.1:24609-25824 GCF_000147115.1 Myotis lucifugus
CGGGCACCGGGCTCACGCGCGCCCTGGGGGGATGGTGCGCCAGCCCACCCGGCATGTCAGCGAGGGACGGAATGTACACTCCGCCCAGAAAATGCCCTCCCTCCTCCCCCCCTCCCCGTCTTTGTGGGGAAGGAGTGGAGGGCCAGGAGGAACCAGCGAGGGGCCCTGGAGGGTCTTCTATCCTGAAATCCTGCCTGCGCCCCCCGCCCCCCGCTCAGCGCCCAGCACCCAGGCTTAGCTGTCACAGCTGCGAACCGAGTCCTCTCACCTTCTCCTTTGAGCTTTGTGCTCCTTTCCAAGAATTCAACCGCTCTCCTCCCTGTTTTCAAAAAGAACATTTAAAAAAAGAGGCAAAGCTCTGAAATAAGAAGGTAGAGGGCTTTGTTTTTATACCGTTTGATATCCTTTGCTTTAAAAATATAACTTCCTTGCAGGCATTAAGCATTCTTTTCCTGGGCCCCGCGGATTAACCTCCCGCTGCGGGGAGGGATCATTCTGTATTTCCTTGGTTCCTCTCAGGAGCCGAGCACAATGCCAGCACTTGGTAACAAGCACCCATCTATTTGATGGAACAGGTAACGAGTCTATCACACTCGATATATTTACGATAAAATACAAATCAAAACTAAGATTACATGTATTCATTTCTCTCATTTTCATAGAGTACCCTGTTCAGATGATAAACTGCAACCTATAAAATGCAAAAGGTTAAATAAATATGAAATATTTAAAAATGAAGGAGACTGACAAAATTTTGACAATTCACCAACACAAGGGAGTTTTTATCATTCATTTAGAAATGCAACTTGATATTATATTCAGTCTATTTCCAAATAGGTATCTCTCTACCTGACGGTCAATACTCAAATGTCACCAAATTAGTAGGTTTTTTTTTATTAAAATTTTTCTCAATTTTCATACATGAAGAAATATAACACACTGGACACGTAATAGAGTATAGTCTCAAGCTTATGTGGAATTATGACTGCTTTCAACAATTACTAAAATATTTTCAAAGAAAATCTACATATTTTTGTATGTCTGTCCCTGTAATAGCCTAAGGAGAGTCAGGAATCTGCAGTCTCATAACAGCCCACCACCCCTGGAAGTAACAAACTCGCAGCCAATTACCTTTATTATTACTCATTCTTTTTTAACTAAACAAATTATTCAAAGTTTTAATAGTATTAAAAACGTCGAAGGAAACAACTCCGA
>NW_005871623.1:27013-29006 GCF_000147115.1 Myotis lucifugus
CATAATGAAGTGTTTCAAAGAATCAACAGCAACATACTTGTAACGATTATGAACAAAAAACAGAACTCTATGACATTTCCATTATTGTGCTAATAAAGAAAGTAGGGTAAAATATGTTATTGCATTACATATCCTACATCAAAATGTAACTCTGAAACCATTTTAATGCAAGACTCACTCTGTTCATGAGCAAATAACTCATTACTGAACTCCACCCCCTCCTAACTGTGATTCTCTGAAAGGGTTTCACTATTTTATCAGCTCATGGGCTAGCCATGAGAGATAAGGAAAAGATGATTCACACTGCTTTTTTACAACTCCCTCACTGAATTCAAAGCAAAAATAATGTTTCTCTTATTTAAATCATTTTTATTTTATTTAAAGTCAAAAGATGGGAGCAAATTGCTCAAGGCCATACTGTTAAACAAACTGATTCGCTAAAACTTAAATCCAGGTCTGTCCAACTCCACAGCATGTGTCCTATTTGCCACGCAGCCTATCCTGAGAAACCATGTGGAAGGACACATACCAGCCTACCACTCAGAGGTAAAAACATATGTGCAGGTGTGTGTGTGTGTGTGTGTGCGCGCGCATACGTATGTGCGGGGCTGGAGAGGTGCCTCTGGTCTCTGGTTCTGTGTCCCTGCGTTGTTGGCACGTATGTCCTAGGCCAGTGATGGCGAACCTATGACGCGTGTCAGAGGTGACACGCGAATTCATTTTTTTGGTTGATTTTTCTTTGTTGAATGGCATTAAAATAAATATCAAAAATGTAAGTCTTTGTTTTACTATGGTTGCAAATATCAAAAAATTTCTATATGTGACACGGCACCAGAGTTAAGTTAGGGTTTTTCAAAATGCTGACACGCCGAGCTCAAAAGGTTCGCCATCACTGTCCTAGGCCCTTGGCAGCAGGGCTGATAACCCAGCCCAGTTCCCATCTCCGCATTCTATGCTCAGTAGCTTGATTACTATGTGTGGCCGTGTAGGGGAAGACCTATCCCCATCCCTCTCTCTCTAATTCACTGAAACTCTGCTGCTGGCCTATCCTCATGTCCCCACCCATTGGTTAACTAATAAAATATGGGGATGTGGTATCATTACAACAGCAAGAATGCCCCCCTCCAGTATTTCTTAGCAATTACGCTAAGAAATACTGGAGTAAACTGTAAATTGCAGTATTACTAAATACAGAATACACACTCCAAAACAAAAACAAAAACCCCACTCTCCACTCAGCGCTGATTTCAATACTACTTCCCCTTGAAATATCTTCCCTACAACAAAAGGAAAGGTACACGTATAAGAAAGTTTAGCATACTTTTCATGTTTCCCATGCTTCTGTATACTCTCAGCTAAAGAGAGCAAACCACATTGTAAAGTTCTACCTAATAAACAACAGAGAACCATGTTTTGAATGCTCTTTAGCCAACGAATCCTCTACCATAAACTTCAGAGCCATTCATCATATTTTTCTGAAGAATTTATTTTGTGGTCCAGCAGTTGTAACTCATAATGGCTGACAAAAGGTATACAGACAACAGGTTAGACTCACCACCAAGAAACAGGCAAAGGGCATCACTCAAGGTGTTAACATTTAAGTCAACAGTGGCTCAAGGCACCTTTAAGTGGAAAGTGTAGAAAATAGGTAAAAACCAGTAGGCAATCAAAAATAGGTAGAGGGTTTGTTGACATAATGAAGATCACATTATGTTAGAAGCCTGGAGGGCCAGCAATGATGTAAATGGCAGCTGAATGACACTAGCTGGAAGCACAGCTTGCTGTCGGAAGAGTGGCTGCTCTCTACATGGTGGCAGGAAGGACTCTCCATGGGGAATGTGCTGTGCTGATCCCGTGAGGTTCTGACTCAGCCGGGTCCCTCCCTCTAAGAACACACACACACACACACACACACACACACACACACACACACGGGAGGTCTGTGCATGGGCCTCAGCACCTCACAAAGGGTGAGGGAGAAGCGACTGCTTGC
>NW_005871623.1:29106-44554 GCF_000147115.1 Myotis lucifugus
TAAAGGACAAAAACCTCTGCTTTCCTGAATATCCTTTACTAGAGACCCAGTGCACAAAATTCGTGCACTGGTAGGGTTCCCAGCACTGCTGGCCAGGACCTCCCTCTCCTTTCTTCCCCTGGCCACCGGCTGCTGCTGCTGGCCGGGACCTCCCTCCTTCCCCTGGCTGGCCCCGCCCCCTGGTCGAACTCCCAGATGAACTCCTGGTGGAGGGGACAATTTGCATACTACACTTTTATTATATAGGATTAGATCACTTACTTCTAGCAAAGCTCTTATTGCTAGTTTGATAGCTTCACTGTCATTAGCTATGGCGTCTTCTGTGTAATTCTTTTCTAGAAATTCTCGGACAGTTTTAGCACTTCGGCCTATTGCATTTGCCTTGAAAAATAGAAGATAACGCTTAGTAATACTGCAATATGAAGGAATTTATGGTTACTAAGTGAAGTTTAAAGATTTACAGTTTACTCCAGTATTTCTTAGCGTAATTGCTAAATGAAAATTGTAGGTTTGAAACGTAGCAAACATTTCAACAGCTCACTGGTCACTCCCATGAGTAATCTGTAGCGCCAGCAGGAGTAACTTTCAGACACACCCATGCTTTCTACTGGCCAATGCGTCTGTCGCTCTAATATTCCCAAGTTCTTGACAGCAGGATAGATGGAAAGAGCTGAAACTCCGTGAGGTGTGGGGAGGAGAGAAGGTGAGACTTTGGTGCAAAAGGAAGAAAAACAAGGGAAAAAAGAACATCAACGTGAAGAAAGCTGTTTACATGAATGGCACTGCGCGTCATGTTCTGAGAATTTAGACTGATATACATTAATTATTACATTCATTATCTTCTTTGACTTTATAAGCAAGAAGGGCTTCTTCTGTTCCAGTCCCCAGTTTTCTATTTCTTCAGCATTTTTCATCAAATGAAGGAAAAGGCAAGCACACTTCCCTCGCTGTTTGGCCACAGGTAGTTTATGCAGGTTCCTGTCACTCACTCTCAATTCCAGACGAGTACTAGGACGGTGATGATGGAGATGACAGTAACTTACATGAACAGAGCACGTATGTGCCAGGCACTACGCTGTTCATTTCACATGAATTAACTCATCCAACCCAACCACCCCCCAAACAATTACACTGGTAACATTACTAACCCAGTTCACGGGGGAGAAATGAAGGGCTGGGAAGGTTAACGTGAGTTTTCTTCACCTCAACACCACTGACATTGGGAACAGAGAATTCTTTGCTGGGAAAGAGGGGCTGTCCTGTGACTGCAGGCTGTTGAGCAGCTCTGTCTGCTGATGCAGCAGTGACAACCAAGTGTCCCTGAAGGCCACACACACCCCTATTTGTCACCGTCGGCTCACTAGTGAGCAATCATGCCTAACATCGTATCGGGGTAAAATGCAAAACAGCCCCGACTGTTCTGGGCGCTTCCATGTGCAGCCACCGTGTCAAGTTCTGCACAGAAAAGACAAACATCCAACTGCAGGAAGCGGTCTCCTGGAGCCGGAGAGAGCGGCGGCGGGAGGAGGGGACGAGGTGGAGGCCGCACAGGACGCTCCGGCTGCGTGGAGCTGGCCGGTGGCGCCCGAGTGCTGTGCCATCACCTTCATCGGTCCCACGTTTCACTTGGTCACATGTCAGCACCTGTTTGAACTTGGTGAGTACACGCATGCACTGATAGCATTTTTGTATTCTTAGGTATATGTCTGAAATGTTCCACTAAACACAATCATTTCTTTCACTTAAAACTGTCCATGCTCCTACCCGCCCACTTTCACCCTGAGTTCCATGCCACTGTACCTATTTGGAGTCTCTCCTTCTATGTCTTCCACTTTCCTCTACATCCTCAGAATCCCCCTCTTCACTGTCATTTTCATAAATGTACACATATTCCAAAACCTTTCAGCTACTCTTCCTTCTCGTTCACACCTTATATCCGTTAAGCAAAGCCTCACACCATTCCTCATCTTGCAAAATAAAACCAACATCTAACCACTTTTCACCAAACTCAAATCACCTATTTTTTAAAATGTATTTTTTAATCGATTATTTTAGAGAGAGAAGAGGGGAAAGGGAGAGAGAGAAACATCAATGGACAGAGAATCCTTGATCAGCTGCCTTCTGCACGCCCCTACTGGGGATCGAGCCTGAAACCCAGGCATGTGCCTGGGCTGGAATCGAACCCACGGCCTCTTGGTGCGTGGGCAACGCTCAGCCACCTATTCTTATTATCACCTGCACCCATCCTTGCTCTCTCCATACGGTTTTTTCATAGATGGTTTTCATAGTAGCCAGAAGGGTCCTTTAAAAAGAGTCACTTTAATGGGTCTGTTTTTGCTAAAACTGGCTTCCGGTCCTGTTCAGAGTAAAATGCACAATTTTGCGAAGAAGTGTGAGGAGGGCCCTCTGCGATTCCCACTCCCTGCTGCGTAGACGCCTCTGCCATCTCATGTCCTGCCTCTGCCCCGACTTCTCCTCCCGCCCCCCCCCCCCATTCCACACACACCAGGAAGCCGCTCTTCAGAGCATCTGCACTGGCGTCTGTCCCGTCTGGGACCCCAGCCCTGGCCACACTGTGCTCCCTCACCTCTCTCCGGCTCTGCTCACATCCTGCTTCCCAGACCCCCTCTTCAGACCGCACCCCCCTCCCCCTCCTCAGCCCCCATCTGACTCTGCTTCTCCAGAGCAGGCGGGACTTCTGAGGTCCTCACGGGTCAGGATTCCATGGGGTCTCGGGAAGGCAGACAGCGCTCCCGACTAGAGGTCTGCGAGCTGCTGCCCTGCATTTCCAGCTGCACCGGTGATGCCCATGCTGCGCTCCTGACCCCCACCCGGGGACCCCCACCCGGGTGGCACGTGGTACCACCACAGGCCAACATGCTGTCCATTTCCTCGTCTCCCTGCCGCCTCCGGCATGTCCGTTCTCTGAGAGCAGACTGTCGGCTTGCTCAGTGTCCAGCATGTTCCGAGCTGAATACTGTTGCTGACTAAACGGATCCTGTATAGTGTCAAGTCTGGAAAAACACCTTCCCTGAACCCACATTCCCCAGTAGCTGCTGTCCCATCTCCCTGCTCCCCTTTACAGCTAAACTTCTTAAAGAGCCATCGTCACTTCCTCCTTCTTACTATTCTCTTTCCTCAATTTTCTAACTTGCCATTCAAGCCTATGAAAAGCTGAGAGAACAATGAACTACTATGCACCTTTTAACCTAGATTCATGTTATTAACATTTTGAGATATTTGTATTATCTCTCCATTTACTTACACACACATTGCATGCTTTTTTAATGTTGAAGATGTCATAACATTTGGCCCTAAATACTTCTGTCAATTCCCTTAAAACAGGGATTTTTAAAATATAACACGGTAAGTCCACTCCCCAAAGCTTGAGGCTGACACATACCATCGCCGAGTACATTTAATATCTCTGGTTGTGACTGTTCCCCATCGAGGGTCTAATCAAAGACCTTGGGTGTTTGTCTGTTTAGTCTCCTTTGAGCTAGGAAAGTCTCCTGGCTTTTTTTTTTTTTTTTTTGTCTTTCAATGAACATTTTTTTCAGATCTTTTATTTTTTTGTTTTTATTGTTGATAACATTACAGATATTTCCCATTCCCTCCCCCTGTCCCCCTCCTCCCAATTCCTACTCCCACCTCCAGGTTTTCACTACCCTACTGCCCATGTCCATGGACTTTGAAATAAAAAATGCTTCTATGTGTGACCTCAGGGAGCAACCACAATAAAATGGAAAATTACATCAACGTGGAAATTGTTATGAAACTGAAATGAAGAGTCATGACGTAATGATCAATGCAAGCAGAAGACAGAGATTCAGGGTAACCATTCGTTTTGTGTAGGCAGAGATCTGGAGGCACATGTACAAGGTTTCTAAGTGGCAGGAACAAGCCTGGTATTTGCAGCAGGTACACTCACAGCCTCTGATAGCCCATGGGATGTGCAGGTGGCTTAAAGGGTGTGCAGCTAACACAGCATCCAGATCTCTGTGGTAAGAATACCAGCCTCTGTTTTACTGGATTGGTTAACTGGTTTGTAAAGTAGTATGAGTATGGTCAGCTCAAATCAAATACGTTAGTTAATACAGGCTTAAAAATCAAGGCCAGATTTCCCGATTAATTTATCTGGATGTTAATATAGTAACATAAACTCTTCATAACATTATTTTAAAACCTAAGTATTTAAACCTTTTAAGAATATATTTTTTATTGATTTCAGAGAGGAAAGGAGAGGAGAGACAGATAGAAACACCAATGATGAGAGAGAGTCATTGATTGGTTGCCTCCTGCATCCCCCACACTGGGGATGGAGCCCGCAACCTGGGCGTGTGCCCTGACCAGGAATCGAACCATGAGCTCCTGGTTCGTAGGTCGATGCACAACCCCTGAGCCACGCCGGCCGGGCCGTATTTAAACGTTTACTAGTCAAAATCACTTATCCTAGATTCTGGGGCATGGTCTTATTCTTATGTATCAGAATATACAAAAATTCATCTCGGAACACCGCCACTGGTGTCTATGGGCACCATGAGACTGAAGTGCGCCATTAGACACAGCAGGTGGCTGGTGCTGAAACACGCATAGCGACTCAAAAACCAGCCGACAAATAAAAGCTGCATCCCAGGGGTGGTGAGGCCGTCACTGCGATGTGCTGACACATGGGGATAAAGTCATGGTTTGGGCGCTCCGACTCCTAGAACAGAGGGTGCACTGAAGGGTTCAGTTTGGAGCTGACAGGCTCTCTCATCTTTATTAAAAGCAGGAAGACACGTGCCTCTCCTCGGAGCAGCAGCCACGTGACGTGGCAGTCAGTGGAAGGGTGGCGATGAGCAGGGACTGGGTATTTCTCACCTGGCCATTCGTATGCACTTAGGGTTGTCACATCTTTCCAAATGTAAAGGAAAAACCCTGTGATTAATAAGCCAAAGTGTTTCTCTATCCACCAGAAACCATCATAATTGCCAACTGGCTAAATGGTTACATAAAGTTCCTACCACCATCAATATTTTCATGTAACATAATTTTCATCATGCCCGGTAAAGTGATAAAGCATTTATGGTGAATACATCTATTCAACTTCTTTTAATATATTAAAAATTCATGACTCACCTTCCAAGCATGGTAAGTACCAGAGGGATCGGTCTGGTACAGTCTTGGGATACCATCATCATCGAAGCCTACAATTAGGGCAGAAATGCCAAAAGGTCTTCGTCCATTGCTCTGAGTGTATTTCTGAAAAATAAAATGTTTCGGTAATTACCTTGTGTATAGGCCAGTGTTGGCGAACCTTTTGAGCTCGGCGTGTTAGCATTTTGAAAAACCCTAACTTAACTCTGGTGCCGTGTCACATATAGAAATTTTTTGATATTTGCAACCATAGTAAAACAAAGACTTATACTTTTGATATTTATTTTATATATTTAAATGCCATTTAACAAAGAAAAATCAACCAAAAAAATGAGTTCGCGTGTCACCTCTGACACGCGTGTCATAGGTTCGCCATCACTGGTATAGGCCATACAAAGGCCATTCTATTACTTATCAAATAACACCTTCTTTATTCTGTATATCTTCCCGATTCTCTTCCCTCACTTTCTGAACTGACTTCAAATCCATAATGAAATTTTTAAAAATGTACAGTCTATAGAACGATATCCTGTTTACTTCTACATGGCCTTCCTGCTGTTCTCCCATTGATTTGTGCCCAGTTGGGTAACATAACAAGATTGAGCCTTTGTGACAGCAGAGAAGTGAGTGCCTCACCCCGGGGGGGGGGGGCGCCCGGAAAGCTGGTTTTAGTTAGCTGTGCCTTAGATCGCCCCCCCGCTTCCTGTGAGAGGCCTGACAATTGTTATTATCACCAGCGTTCTTACATGACACTACTGTTATCAAATGTCTTTTCTTGGTACCGTCATTGTCCAGCATATTCTGTCCACCGTACACTGAGTTACTCTACATAAAACCCAACCGAGACCTTCTGTCAGCTCCAGAACAAGGGACTCTTTGTTTCTCTAAAGAAAAAGCGTGCTTTCTCCTCACAGGCAGCAGGGCACTGGGAACCAACTGTGTTTCACTCGAGTGCCAGGATCTGAGCTCCGTCCGGGAGTGGGACCCACACTCACTGTGCCTGGTGCCCCTACAAGAAGTGCAGAGGGGTCCTGACCGGGAGCCGAGACCACCCGGCAGGCAGCTCAGCAACGCGTGCACCTCGGCGGCTTGAACAGCTTGACACCAGCTTTCTTCTGGACTCGTCTAGCACGGTATCTATTTTTAAATGTTTACATCCTATTATGCACGTGGCTCAGTGGCTGAGCATTGACCTATGAACCAGGAGGTCACAGTTTGATTCCCGGTCAGGGCACATGCCCGGGTTGCGGGCTCCATCCCCAGTGTGGGGCGTGCAGGAAGCAGCCGATCAGTGATTCTCTCTCATCATTGATGTTTCTATCTCTCTCTCCCTCTCCCTTCCTCTCTGAAATCAATAAAAATAAATTTTCAAAAAGACCAATTCTAATCTTAAAAAATAACCCAATATAATTTAAAAAGAACAAAATCTGTTTCAAAGATGTTATTAAAGTAGCAATTTGAGAGCCAGCAAGTGAGAGAAGGAATGAGAAAATGAAATAAACTAGAAACATCCTAAGTTATTATGGATAGCAACTAAAATCAGTATTACAGGCAGACCTCTGAGCATCCAGACCACCATAAGAAAGAGAGCATCACAATAAAGCAAGTCTTAATTTTTTGTTGGTGGAGGGTCCTACTTTCAATTTATAATAAATGCAAATCTGTAAAGTGCAATAAAGTGAGGAACAATAAAAGGAGTTCTGCCTGGCTTTAGCTGGCTTGGCTCAGTGGATAGAGCGTCAGCCTGCGGACTGAAGAGTCCCAGGTTCGATTCCGGCCAAGGGCACATGCCTGGGTTGCGGGCTCGATCCCCAGTAGGGGGAGTGCAGAAGGCAGTCAATCAATGATTCTCTCTCATCATTGATGTTTCTATCTCCCTCTCTCCCCTCCTCCTTTCTCTCTGAAATCAATAAATAAATGTATTAAATAAAAAAATAAAAAGAGCCGAGGCCGGTTTGGCTCAGTGGATAGAGCGTCGGCCTGGGGACTGAAAGGTCCCGGGTTCGATTCCGGTCAAGGGCATGTACCTGGGTTGCGGGCACATCCCCAGTGGGGGGTGTGCAGGAGGCAGCTGATCGATGTTTCTCTCTCATCGATGCTTCTAACTCTCTGTCTCTCTCACTTCCTCTCTGTGAAAAATCAATAAAATATATTAAAAAAAAACGAAATGTTTAAAAAATAAATAAATAAATAAATAAAAAATAAAAAATAAAAAAAATAAAAAGAATCCAAGAAGGTGATCTAGGGTTTAAAAAAAAAAAAGGAGTTCTGCCTGTATAGCGTTATATAAGGACTTTGTTGACATATATAAAAGCACATAAAATAATAAGTGAAAAGCATATTTGTCCACATCATGATTAGACTTAATATTAATATACCTACTACGGATTCAGAAGTTATACCTGAACACTATCAGTTGTGTGTAGGTTTGTAGGTGAAAGAATCATGGGTATTGCTTTGGTAAACTCTAAAAATTGGTTCTCTTTATCTTCAGAAGTGAAGAAATGCTCTTAAAAGATTAGATTGCTTGCTCTTTTTAATCCTATATAATAAAAGGCTAATATGCAAATTGACTGAACAGCAGAATGACCGGTCGCTATAATGCGCACTGACCACCAGGGGGCAGATGCTCAACACAGGAGCTGCCCCTGGTGGTCAGGGTGCTCCCACAGGGAGAGCGCCGCTCAGCCAGAAGCCAGGCTCATGGGGAGTGGGCCTAAGCTGGCAGTTGGACATCCCCTGAGGGCTCCCGGACTGCGAGAGGGCACGGGCCCGGCTGAGGGACCGCCCCCTCCCGAGTGCGTGAATTTCGTGCACCAAGCCTCTAGTTTTAATATAATCTCCACAACTGATACCGATTGAGATTCCTAGTGATCAAATCAAACCGTTCCACTGCAGTAACAGTGTGAGTATGACGTGTGAGAAAGAATAGAGAACTTAGATTTCATAGACTAAATGACTGAAGTATTTGCATGACCGGACCCATAATGGTAAAGGAGAAGCTTGGAGCAGTTGGTTGCTCTCTTGGCTTACCTGTTTTAAGGATGCTATGAAGCGAGTTATATACTCGACAGTGACTGGGTCCTCAACGGTAAGCTTATGGCTCTGGCACTCCACACGGGCTCTGGTTATTACCACTCGAGCATCAGCAGTCAGTCCTGTAAATGTAGTTGAACCATTACAAGAAAGGAGGACTTTTTCAATGTCAAAAGGGTTTTAGCTAACACAAAATCTTTCTTATAATGTCCTTTGTTTTTCTCAATATATGTCCATTATAAAGACTTTGTAAAATTCCTTGCAAATCCCTTACCTGACATTCTGACTTATTTTCTTCAGGGCTTAACTTGATGCATTCTTACTTACTTTTTAAAGAAAATGATGTTAAAGAATACTGGTTAAACATTAATGTTAAGTAAACTATTTCCAAAAGATTAAAATAGTTTCATTCATAGATGGGCTGGTTGTTAGGGTTTATTAAAAATAATTTTTTAAAATCTCTGTAGTCATATTTTTAAAAACTTTTTCAGGGGGAGATATCAATGGCAGACTGTTCAAAGGTTGATGGTCTATCCTGATTCCAAAACTAATATACTTATTTCCTAACCATGAAGTAAGCTGGATTTCTTATGAAAACAATGAACATTATATTTCATTATCAAACACATATCCACTGAATTCAAACTTCATTCAATATAACTTTGAAATATGTCTCAGCATTTTGTCTAAGATTAAGGATTGGAAAATAAAAAATGTGAAACCAGAAAAAGAAAACATGCCTTACTTTTATCATACCAAACATCATGTCATTAATTCCTAACACCTCTATAAGGAAATAAAGTAAGTGTCCCAAAAGATGAATGCATGGAAGCATTTCTATTATATTAAAGACGTCTTTGGCATTTGACCTTCCATGGCCAGTGTTTCCTTCCCCACTCTCTGAAAACCACATTGCCCACAGTCACTCACAGTCTGTGAAACATCCCGTGCCCATCTAACCATCCGTATTTTGTAGTCACAGACTCTTGTGCCCCTTCCACATCATCTCCAATCAGGTGTATAGGAGCCAGAAGAAGCGCTGTCCCTGAAGATGGTTGATACTAGTCAACACTAAGACGCTGTCAGAACACGCCACTGCTAGGGATCACCCTCACACTCGTGGGCCGGGTGCGAATCACAAGCAGAGTTAAGGGAAGAGAAACTGATTCTCTTCTCCATGCAGATGTCATCTGAGGGAAAGAGATGGAAAGAGCCCTGGGTGGTGTGGTTCAGTGGATGGAGTGCTGGCCTGTGGACCGAAGGTCTCCAGTTTGATTCCTGGTCAAGGGCATGCACCTCAGTCACAGGTTCCCTAGCCCTGGTTGGGGCACCTGCAGGAGGCAACCAATCCATGTGTCTCTCGAATGTGGAAGTTTCTGTCTCTCTCTCCCCACCCACTTTCTCTGGAAATCAATGGAAAAAATATCCTCAGGTGAGGATTAAAACAAAAAAAATAAATGGAAAAAGACTGATCTAGCTTATCCGATGAATTAAAAGCTTCACTCGTTTAGAAAATGTGATCAGAAAGGAGATTTCTAAGTATTTTCCATTTACAACATATATGACCCAAAAGCAGAGAAACATAAAAGTGGCACACTTAGGAAGGTGTACTAAACTGAGTCAGTGACAAATTTGCCAAACCATATGAGTTATCATAGTTGTGTGTGTGTGTGTGTCTGTTTTTAACATAATAAGCAACAATTATACTAATAAATACTAAATGGCTAGAGGAAAAAAAAACAAATTCTATTTAAAGATAGTATTGAGCCCTAGCTGGTTTGGCTCAGTGGATAGAGCATCAGCCTGCGGACTGAAGGGTCCCAGGTTCGATTCTGATCAAGGGCACATGGCTGGGTTGCAGGCTTGATCCCCAGTAGTGGGCGTGCAAGAGGCAGCCGATCAATGATTCTCTCTCATCACTGATGTTTCTCTCTCTCTTTCCCTCTCTCTTCCTCTCTGAAATCAATAAAAATATATTAAAAAAATATAGTATTGCAATTTCACTGTTTATAAATAAGCAATTATAGAATAAATGAGCCCTTAGTCCAGTGCTTTTAAATTTGTGCCACAAACTTACCTTGAAGCTATCATATTGTAAAATTTCTATTAAATGGAATTCCACATGGTACATGAAAATCATTTTTTTTTCAAATGCTTTGATTTTTTTCCCTAAGGACTGTTTTTCAAACATTAAAAATATAATAACATCAACAAAAGAATGTGATTTTTTTCAAAATAGAACCGTATTTCTTTCTGATATGTGCTTGGACCAGAGGGAATAAGAGGTACCATATAATTCTATAGTTTAGAAACAGAACTGTATCATACATATTCTTTTGTAACTTATTATTTTTAATATATGTGAGGGATATTTCTCATGTCAATACATACAGATCCTACCACCTCCTTTTTTAACTGCCACTAAATACTATTACTACTACTAATAATGTTGTAGTTTATGCTGAATGAAAACAAGCCTGTATTAAAAGGTTTTATGCCATATGATTCTATTCATCCAGCATTCTCAACAATGACAGAGTTATAGAGCTGGAGAAGAGAACAGCTTACTGACCGCCAGAGGTCAGTGATGCGGAGGAGGGGTAGCATGGGTAGCCTGTGGTAATGTAAGAGCTGTGTATCTTGGGTGTGGTGATGGCTACATGAATCTATACTCTGGGAAGCCTAATAACACTACACACACATGCAAATGAGCGCAGGTAAACCTGGTGAAATCTGAAAACAATCTGTGGCTTGTAACAATGTCCACTTACTGGTCTGAAGATGTTACCCTTGGGGTAAACTGGTTAAGGAGACAGGGGACTACTTTATTGTTTTTTTTTATAATTTCCTGATCTAAAGTTATTTCAAAATAAAAAAATTAAAAAGAAAACAGCGACCTACAATTACAATTAAGATCATATAATGTATACCTGCTGACATTTATGTTCAACTATCAGAAATCCTGGTTACAGAGCTGTGATTTTCCCAGAAAAGACAGGCTACACTGTTTGTGTTGAGTAAGAAATGGGGCGAGCTCCCTGTGTTGTGCAAATACAGCACCACAACAGCGGTGGTGGGCCCACATGTGTGACCGACTACACAACATGCTCGGTGTCATTCCTCAGGCCCACAGGTACCTGCAAAGGCCATGCAGACGTGGTCATCCAGGGCACAGATCTTCCTCACAGTCCGCTCATCCTGAAGCTTGGCGACTGATTTCTTCTCTACCCCAAGTACAACGATATTGGTACCACGAATTCCAACCTGTCAAACCGTTAAAAAATATAGTTAGTTGTCAGTTTTACATTATATCAAGTTATTCTAACACATGCCTTAGAGGAAAATGCTCTTCCTTAAACATTCAGTAAAATTGAGAAAACAGACTTCTAAGAAAACAGCTGCGTAGATCCTGGCTTACTGAAGACCATTACTCAAACTCAAAGCAAAGCAGACACACAGCTAGAAATTGGGAGACTATAGCACAAACGCTGAAACTATGAGCAGCTTAATCTCATACAACACACCTGAAGAGCTGCTATCTGAACACAGAACATGAACCAAAATGAAAGATGCTGGGAATCCATGTGCATTCCTCACAGAGGGCAGGCAGTGCCAGCATGGTGGTAGCCGACATCGTACAGAGCGCTGAGTAGATACATCCATGTATGTCACCATTTGGAGGGACAGGGGTTGAGGTCACAAGCAGCCAAGAGAAAGACCACATGCCCACCCTGAGATCACTGAGAACAAAGCTTCCATCGAACAGGAACACAGCAGAAGAACCGCTACTGCTGCTCCCTCCACCCTTCCCTGGGGAAGGAAATGGGGGAGTCTCACAAATCATGGATAAGGGGAGCAGTTCTCAAACAGGACTTCTGGGGAAGCGGCCCTAGTCTCAGGGACTCAAGAGTAACCTATGAGAATTTCAATTCTGTATTACAATAGCAATCTTCTATTTCAATATTGGTATTTGTGTTTATGATTGCCTGTGGCCAAGTGTGATCAGATTGTACTGTTTTATCCAACATACCTAGGCAAAAGGGTGTATTCTGAAATTCATATTCTTTTAAAAAAGTTATTGATTGATTTTAGAAAGAAAGAGAGAGAGAGAGATCGATCGTTGTCCCGCCCATCCATGTGTTTATTGGTCGATTCCTGTATGTGCCCTGACCAGGGGATTGAACCTGCAACCTTGGGCATCGGGTTGACATTCCAACCCACTTAGCTACCCAGCCAGGGTGTGACTTAGTTTTCTTGAAGTAAAAATACCGAACAGGTTAAATACAGACCTAGACCTGAGATTACATCTTTTAATTAAATAAAACACTCTTCCAATTAAATAGGTAATTTATGAAAGCTTTTGTTCCAATTGTTCCCTCACTCCATTCAGGTCATTCAAGGCCAAGAGGCCTTCCCTAACCATCCTGCCTGGTCAGCAGCCCTCCCTCCAAGTCCCACCTCCTATGATTGACGTGTTGAACTTCACACCCTACAGGGACCATGCCCTCTTATCAAGTCATGGGGCATTACAATTTAACATGTATTAGGACTCAAAGGAAATCTCAATATTTTCCCCAAATTGAAATCAATCAGTTTAAATTCAGTGATCACAAGATAATGCAATAAGCTTTATAACTCTCACCGAAACAATTCCCCACTAAATAAATAAACTAAAACTGCCAACGGGTTGGGTCACGAGTGTGCCACCTCTGCAGGCAGCGCCACAGCCTGAGCTGTGTGCAGAGCTCCCTGCTGAGGGCTGAGTGACAAGCGGCCCATCCATCCTAGTGGCCGGAGGGAGGGGGCAGGGGGAGGGGGGAGGCAGTGGAAGGTGGTAGATCTGCGAGGCTCAGCAGGAGGCACAGAAGTGCAAGCGGGACATGCATGTGGTGAAAGCCCTTGGGGCCTGACACCCCCCAAACAACGCCCCCCAGTCCCTGCCCCCACCGCGCTGTCCCCAAGGGCCACCCCTCTTCCTCTTCACCCCCGACCCACTACCTACAGGGCTGACCCAAACCCAAAGCATTTTGTAAATGCATTTTCCCCCCAAAGAACAAAATAAAACAAACCTGCCAACACACACTATCTAGAAAATGTTTGCAACGAAAGTCCCAATATCAAAGGCTTTTGGACGTGGACAAAATTATGCTCAGAAGAAAATTCATAATCTCACTTTACAAAATCAAATTAAAAATTAATTTAAGAAGTTAAAAAAGGGATAAAAATATTTAAGCTAAGCTCAAGGGGAGAAATAAGGAAAAAGCAGAAATTAATGACTAGAGAGAAAACAACAAATTGGTAAGTAATACCAAAAGACAGTTTTTTAAAGAAATAATTTTTTAAAATGTCTTAGTTAAAATAGCCAAAAGGCAAAAAGAGTAAAGGAAACATATCCAAGTGGGAAAAAGTAGGAATTTAATTTGAAAATCTGACTGAAAGGATAACAGAGTAGAAAAATAAAAAACTGCCCACACTGACTCAAAACAGAAAGACAGACGGGCTCACTAACAGCCAGCGGATAATCTCATTGCCAGTGGGAACGTACGACGGTACAGCCACTGCGAGCAGCAGTGTGGCAACTCCTCACAAAACTAAACGCGCAGGCCCGTGTGGCCCGGTACTGGCACACTTAAGACTTACACCAGAGAAACAGAAGCTTATGTTCACACAAAAGCCCGCTACGCACGCTCACAGCATCTCTCTGCATAACACGCCACGCTGGAAACCCAAATGCCCTGCAACGAGTGCACCGCCGAACGGTGATGCATCCACACCATGGACACTGCCCAGCCATCAAACACGGTGCAAGCAGCAACCGGGTGGATCTCAGGGCAGAAGGCAAATCCCCAAAGGGTCAGCCTGCACTAGTGTGGAACCGCGCCTATGACGTCTGAAATGACAAAATATTAGAAACAAGACAGATGAGGACAGCCAGAGCGTAGGGCCACGGCACCGAGAGGCGGGTGAGGAGGCTGTGCGCTCACAGAAGAGCAGCAGGAGGGACTTCCTTGGAGCTGGACGCTGTCCAGTGTCCTGCCTGTGGACACACGAATATACACAGGCAATAAGATATGGCAGAACTCCATGTACACACAACGGGGTACAAGTAGAATGGAGAAATGTGGATGAAATAGGTGGCTTTTATCACTATCAATGTCCTGACTGAACCACAGTTTCACAAAATGTTACCATTGGCAGAGAATGGGCAACATATACAAGTTTCTTACAACTGCACGTAACCTGCAGTGATCGCAATAACATCTCAACTGAAAGTATTCCATTGGGGCCCTGGCCAGCGTGGCTCAGCTGGTTGGAGCATCGTCCTGTCCACCAGAAGGATGGATTCCCAGTCAATACACACACCCAGGTTGTGGGGTTCTGGGTGCATGTGGAAGGCAACCGATTGATGTTTCTCTCTCTCTCCCTCTCTCTCTCAAATCAATTTTAAAAAAAGTATTCCATTAGGAAGGGGGAAAAGTTGGGAAAGACCAAAAAAAAAAAGAGCAGTAAAATGTTGACAACTATTGGAGCTGGTGTACAGAAGTTCATTATACTATACCCTTTATATCTCTTTTTGTTACAGACCTGAAATGAGAGAATGTGAGGCCAAGGAGCAATACTGCCTGGTGCTGTGTCACAGATTATGAATTCCCAAGGAAATGACCCCCTACGCGGGGAGTATGTCAGAGCCGGCTTCAGGAGGGAGGAGAAGTAAAGCCAGAGCAGCCGGCTGGAGGAAGTGTTCTCTCCCCTCCCCTCCCCCTTCCCCTGCCCTCCCTCGGGGTGGGGGCAGAGCGTGTCTCAGTGCACCCCCAGGTCAGTGCACCCCCAGGTCAGTGTGCCTCCAGGTCAGTGCACCCCAGGTCAGTGCGCCCCCAGGTCACTGCACCCCCAGGTCACTGCGCCCCCAGGTCAGTGCGCCCCCAGGTCACTGCGCCCCCAGGTCACTGCGCCCCCAGGTCAGTGCGCCCCCAGGTCACTGCGCCCCCAGGTCAGTGCACCCCCAGGTCACTGCGCCCCCAGGTCAGTGCGCCCCCAGGTCACTGCGCCCCCAGGTCAGTGCGCCCCCAGGTCACTGCGCCCCCAGGCAGTGCGCCGCCAGGTCAGTTCGCTCCGAGGTCAGTGCACTCCCAGCTCAGTGCACCCCCCGGGCAGTTCTATCCCAGGTCAGTGCACCCCCATCTCAGTGCTGTCCGAGCTCACTGAGCCCCCCGGTCAGGTCAGTGCCTCCTCAGGGCACACCGACCCCATGTCACTGCTCTCTCAGTTCACC
>NW_005871623.1:45097-53996 GCF_000147115.1 Myotis lucifugus
GCCGGTGCACACAGCGGCCCTGAGACCCACCAGCGTGGGCGTCATCACCCGCAGCCGAGCCGTCCTCTCCCTCAACGACAGGCACGGCCCGCTCACGGGGGTGGGGGGTGGGGGGTGGGGTTCAACCTGTCCCCCAGCTCACGGGGCCCCCCTGTCCCCAGGCCGCGCGGCGCCGGACCAGCTCACGGGGGTGGGGGTGGGGGTGGAGGTGGGGGGCCCGTCCCCGGCCGCGTGGCCCGGGGCGCTGCTCACCGCCGTGGAGCCCTTCTTCACCGCCTCCTGCGCGTACTCCACCTGGAACAGGTGCCCGTCGGGGGAGAAGACGGTGATGGCCCGGTCGTACCGCGACGCCATCGCGCAGGCCCGGCGATCTCCTGGGGCGTCGGAACCCACAGCCCGGCCTCGAGCAACCGCTCCCGCCACGTGCGAGCCGGAAGTGCGTGTGGGGCTGGGGCGGAAGTGCCCGCGCGCGCTTCCCGTGGGGGAGGGGAGTGGGGGAGGGGGAGGGAGGGGGTGGGGGGAGCCCCGGTGCCCACCCCGGTGCCAGGCTGTGCCGCCGGCAGAAATCGGGGCACCCTCAGTGGCTGGCCGCTGCCCCCGGGCGGCGTCTGATCATCGGGTATAAACACGACAGCGAGATGGGGTGCAGCCCGCCTGTGGCCGGTGTGACCTATGAACCGGGGCGTCCGGTTCTGTTCCCAGCGGGCACAGGCCCGGTTCCGGCTGGACCCCCAGCGGGGGGCGTGCAGGAGGCAGCCCATCCGCGGTTCTCCCTCATCATTGCTGTGTCTTTATTTTTTTTAAACATGTTCTTGCTGATTTCCAGGAGGAAGAGGGAGAGATGCTAGTAGAAACGTCAGTGATGCGAGAGGCATGGATGGGCGGCCTCCTGCTCCGCCCAGTGGAGCCGGCAGCCTGTGCGGGTGCCCTGACCCGGAATCCCACCCTGGCCTCCGGGTGCACAGGCCCAGGCCGAGCAGCTGGGCTGGGCCCGGCTTCTGCACCCCTCACCTGGGATGGGCACTGGGCTGTTTCCAGATCTTGGGGTGCCCCACCGGCCCGGCCGTGGCACACTCAGCCCCAGGCTGGTGCCCCATGTGCCGCAGCAGCTCAGCCCGGTTCGGTGGGCCTGAGAGGGCGGTGAAGGATGGAGAAAAGACAGACAAGAGAAGAAAGCTGGGTCCGGGTGGGACGCTGTCCTCTCTGATGGAGAGGCAGCCGCAGCCTGAAAGCTGAGTCTTTATTTTATGGCAGATCCCACGAGGCAAAGCAAGGGCATGGTCAGATGTTTACAACATTCTGTTTTTTTAAATATATTTTATTGATTTTTCACAGAGAGGAAAGGAGAGGGATAGAGAGTTAGAAACATCGATGAGAGAGAAACATTGATCAGCTGCCTCCTGCACACTCCCCACTGGGGATGTGCCCTCAACCAAGGCACATGTCCTTGGCCGGAATCGAACCCGGGACCTTTCAGTCCGCAGGCCGACGCTCTATCCACTGAGCCAAACCGGTTAGGGCTACAACATTCTTGTGGGTTTCCAATCTACTCAACTACATGCACCTGAACTCTATCAAGCCCACATCACTCAGGCACGGGGGGTCACAGGTTAAGACCATGGGGTCAAGCTCACAGCCACAGCCTTTGGCTGTCATTGTGTGGGGGGGGGGGGGGGGGGGCTTTGCCCTCCAGCTGGGACCTGCACGTGGCTTTGCCAGGAGAGGACCGTGCCCTCTCATCAGTCCGAGGCTTGAACCTGTCCAAACGCTGTGGCCGCTCTCCACATCTTGGCTATTGTAAATAATGCTGCTAATGAACATTGGGTGCACATCTTCCTGTTTTTTTTAAAAAAATTATTGATTTTTTTACAGAGAGGAAGGGAGAGGAATAGAGAGTTAGAAACATCGATCAGCTGCCTCCTGCACACCCCCCACTGGGGATGTGCCCACAACCAAGGTACATGCCCCTGACTGGAATTGAACCCGGGACCCTTCAGTCCACAGGCTGACGCTCTATCCACTGAGCCAAACCGGCCAGGGCCCTGATGAGTGTTTTGGGATCCTTAGGATATGTACCCGGAAGTGGAATTGCTGGGTCAGGAGGCAGTTCCATTTTTATTTATTTTTTTTAAATTTTTCTCTTTTTTTTATATTTTATTGATTTTTTACAGAGAGGAAGGGAGAGGGACAGAGAGTTAGAAACATCGATGAGAGAGAAACATCGATCAGCTGCCTCCTGCACACTCCCTACTGGGGATGTGCCCGCAACCAAGGTACATGCCCTTGACCAGAATCGAACCCGGGACCCTTCAGTCCGCAGGCCGACGCACTATCCACTGAGCCACACCAGTGAGGGCTGCAGTTCCATTTTTAATTTTTTTGAGGAAACTACACTGTTTTGTCCAGCAGTGCAGGAAGGCCTCCTTTTCTCCACATCCTCACCGGCACTTGTTGTTTGTTGATTTATTGATCATAGTCAACTTTATTGTGTAGGTGAAGAAAAGGTCAGAGTTCATCTTTAAAAAAATGTATATCTAGCTCTTCCAAAAAAAATCCTTTCTCCATTGAATTATCTTGGCCTTTGTATTAGTTTTCTGTGTATGGCTGCGGTAATCCATCACTACAAACTTGGTGGCTTGGAAATAGTAGGCGTTTGTTTTCCCACAATTCTGGAGGTCGCAGTCTGAAGTCATGGTTTCTACGGGACTGCACTGTGCTATTATGTTCTTATTTTTCTTTTCAGAAAATGCATAACAAATGTGATTGTTTGGTTCGTTTAATATGTATTAGGACAGTAGTTTGTAGCATATTGAGCGACTTGACAGTGTTTTAGTGCACATCGCTAATTCAGCCATACGTGTTAGATGGGCAAGAACGCTATTGCGGCTGTGACAAATTGTCACAAACTTCATGGCTTAGAACAGGGGTTCTCAACCTGTGGGTCGCGACCCCTTTGGGGGTCGAAAGACCCTTTCACAGGGGTCGCCTAAGGCCATCGGAAAACACATCTATAATTACATATTGTTTTTGTGATTAATCACTATGCTTTAATTATGTTCAATTTGTAACAATGAAATTACATCCTGCATATCAGATATTTACATGACGATTCATAACAGTAGCAACATTACAGTGATGAAGTAGCCACGAGAATAATTTTATGGTTGGGGGTCACCACAATTTGAGGAGCTGTATTAAAGGGTCGCGGCATTAGGAAGGTTGAGAACCACTGGCTGAGAGCAACACAAATTGATGATCTTTCCGTTTGGGAGGTCAGATGTCCAGAGTGGGCCTCCCTGGCTGGAATGAAGGATTTAGCGGGATGGTGTTCCTTGTGGGGGCCTTAGGGCAGAACCCACTCCCCGACTCTTCTCACTTCTAGGAGCTCCCCACATGCCTTGCCGCAGCACCCCCTTCCATCGTCACAGCCAGGCAAGTCTCGCTCCAGCTGCCACCTCTCTGATTAGGACTCTTCAGTTTCAACTGTTCCTCATTTAAGGATGGTTTGCGACTGCTTTGCGCTCATTCGGACAACCCATGTCAATCTCCCTGCGTCAACGTCAACCCATGTACATCCTTAGTTCTGTCTGGTGTCTGAATTCCACTTTGCCGTGTGACCTGTCATGTTCGCAGGTTCTGTGGGTTGGGAGGTGGTGATCTTTGTGAGAATGAAATTAATCTGCCTACCATACCCATTCACAGAGAAATTAGCTCATTCATCACAATTCAAAGGGAAGTTGGTATTATTACCATCCTCTCTATAAATTGTGAAGCAGTTCAAGAAGAGTCATTAAATTCTTTTACTGGAGTAACTGCACATCGTGCACAAAGGTCAGAGAACATTCTAAATTGGAAAAAGACCACTTGATCTCTAAATTTCAGCCAGAAAATTTCCCAAGGGTAGACTGCACTACCAAGTCCAAGTAGATATTTTTCTCCTTTCTAGATTACTAAGAACACATCTTATCCTTGTTTCGTAAGTTACAATAACCCATGTGTTTTTACATATTTTACCTGTTAGAAAATTGGGGTCAATCTTAAGAATCTAATGTGAGATAATCACTTAGTACATTGCTGTGCATAATAAATGCTAAATAAATAAACACCTGACTATTTCTGGCAGCCTGTCCGACAGGGTAGGGTTTCTCAGTGAGGGAGTGAAGCGCGGACATGCCCTGTCCCTTGTCACGCCGTCGGTGGAAGAAGTGGCAGCTCCAAACCCGTGCGTTCATCACAGGGAGTCAAGGCTGCAGAGAGTTCACATAGAAACTAATTTTTAAAGCAGTATCTCCTTATATCCCCAACATATCATTGAGTCAGCTCCTGCTTAACTCAGTGAATGTTTGACACCATAAGAAGAGATGGAGAGGCCCTAAACAGGCTTTGTTATCGTCCACTTTGAATGACATCTTCTGGAGTGTTGGAAATAAAGTATTTTACGGAGGATTGGGAAAGGTGTTCTTCCCTAGAATAATGACTCTATATATAGATGTACGCTGTTCTTACAGTCTTGACATCCGTGGAAGCCACAACTCAAGATGACTCAGCAAATGCCGTGGAGACAGCAGAAGTATTTTGAAAGGTATTACCTGAGGGGTTTCGCTCTGAGACCAATTACACGCAGACAGGCTTGGTCTGTGCCTTCCCGATGTAGTCTAAGAATTTATGGCAGCACAGGGGCTTGAAATATCAGAAAATCTGATAGTATGTATATTCCATTATTATAAAGCAGTACGTGTTAAATGTGTGTCTCTGCACATGCATCCTTTTGTGTGTGGATTAAGACAATTTTAATGCCATCATTATCTGGTTTCACTAAATATTGAGCATACTCCTGGAGCACTGCAGCAGTTCAGTGAAATGCATCTAAAGAATACAAACAAATTCACGTAAGACAAATTAAAAATGGAAACGTTTGAATATCAAACCTGGAATTTCTGATTTCCTTTTTTTGGGTTAAGTGCGTCTAAATTCATTGGTGTCAATATCAGGATTTAATTGTTCATGCAGAGATTTTACTTAGTCCGAGCCATTGTGTGTTCTTCTACTGGGTTATTCTAACACCCTTGCACCTCTTCTATGTGACCGAAATTCCTCCTTCAGATGCCTCAGTCCAGGACAGTCGAAATAACGGGACTGACTTTTCTGACGGGGGAGATGGTTGCCTGGGCAGCTCATTTTTTTAAAAATTTATTTTATTGATTTTTCACAGAGAGAAAGGGAGAGGGACAGAGAGCTAGAAACATCGATGAGAGAGAAACATCAATCAGCTGCCTCCTGCACACTCCCCACTGAGGATGTGCCTGCAACCAAGGTACATGCCCTTGAGCGGAATCGAACCTGGGACCCTTGAGTCCGCAGGCCGACGCTCTATCCACTGAGCCAAACCGGTTAGGGCTGGGCAGCTCATTTTTTTTTTCAGTCCTCACCAGAGGATATTTTTCCATTGCTTTTCAGAGAGGCTGGAAGGGAGGGGGAGAGAGAGAAACATCGATGCTAGAGAGACACGTGGATGTGGTTGCTTCCTGCATGTGCCCTGACCTGGGGTGAGGAGGGAACCCACAACCCAGGTACGTGCCCACGTCCTGGAATCAGACCTGGGAGCCTTCAGTACCCGGGCCGATGCTCTAACTACTGAACACACTGGCCAGGGCTAGGTAACTCGTTTTTAAGTTCTGAGTAATTTCTCAGGCCTGGGGCAACATTCCATCTTTATTCTCCATTTCCTCTGTTACTGCATGCGGGCTGCTTTATTCCCTTTCCCTTTCCCTTCCAACTCCACTGCCACTCAGTCTTTGAAGAGATTTCTTTCTCTTTGAAACGAGTGGTGAAGCGAGTGAGGCCGGGTTTACCTGGTATTAGGTTCCCCCGACTAGTTTCCTTAACACAGGGCTCTGACAGGTAAGGAAGGCTCCAAAATTCCAGGGAAGTTCCTGTAGGCTGCAACCTTCCCTGTCTTTGGATTTTCTGCTTTTCCAAGTTAAGCTGACTTGTTTACCAAGGAAGCTTGAGGGTAGGACAGGGGCCCTTTAAAGCAGTGGTTCTCAACCTTCTGGCCCTTTAAATACGGTTCCTCATGTTGTGACCCAACCATAACATTATTTTCGTTGCTACTTCATAACTGTAATGTTGCTACTGTTATGAATCGTCATGTAAATATCTGATATGCAGGATGGTCTTAGGCGACCCCTGTGAAAGGGTCGTTCGACCGCCAAAGGGGTCGTGACCCACAGGTTGAGAACTGCTGCTTTCGCGGGCCTTCTCTCAGGGAGATGACTGTGTTTGCGGCTGGACCTTGACTCCAGCGCTGCCCGCCACACTGCCTGTGCGGGGCCCGTGGAGATACTCACGTAATTGTATGGCACACGTGGGGTCACAGCCTGGGTCTGCCAGGGGCCGGCCTGGTGCTGCCTCTTTCAGTTGCTTTCCTTTCCTGTGGTTGGGGGGGCAGTCATTTAAGCAGAGAAGGCACCTCCTGGGGAAACAAATCCCCTTGGCACTTTTTAAAACTGGGAGACACATTCAGACTATTCCTACAGTTCATGTTGCTCTTTACCATTTCGTCGCTATCTGCTCGGCTATCATTTTCCCCACTGAAGTACTGTTCTAACTACTTAGTACTTTTATGCACCTCGCTGATAAATAAGAGGGTGAGCTATAATAAAAGCGTAATATGTTAATTAGACCGGACATCCTTCTGGACGAAGCTGGGGCTGCGAGGGAAGTCCCGGTCCTGGGTGCCAGAGGGAAGCCGGTGCTGGCAGCCGGCGGGTTAAGAAGGCCTACGCTAAAAAAAAAAAAAAAAAAAAAAAAAAAGCCTACACTTGCACGAATTTTGTACATCGGGCCTCTACTCTCTATATAAAAGGCTAATAGGCTACGTGTCCGACCATTCGACCATTCAACCGGTAGCTATGATGCACACTGACCATAAGGGGGCAGACCCTCAATGCACAGGCATGGAAACATAGAACAGACTGATGAACCTCAGTAGGAAGGGGGAGAGGGGAGGGTGGGAAGAGATTAACCAAAGATCTTATATGCATACTAGAGGCCTCTTGCAATCTGGGACCCCTTGGGGGATGTTGGACTGCCGGTTTTGGCCTGATCCCTGCAGGCCAGGCCGAGGGACCCCACAGGTGCATGAATCTGTGCACCAGGCCGGTTTCGGCCCGATCCCTCTGACATGCCCCAAAGGGTCCCAGATTGCAAGAGGGCATAGGCCAGGCCGAAGAACCCCACCAGTGCACGAATTCGTGCACCAGGCCTCTAGTAAGATAAAAAGCCAGGTGTTGGACACACCATGTTAGCGGTGGACAAGACTTTGTGTTGGTTCTGAGTTCAGTACAAGTTTTTCCAAGTTGATCTCATTACATTAAATCCAGATATATCAGACTTTTTTCCCAAGGCTTCGGACAGTGAAAGCCAATTAAATTCCTAAGAATAACTACTATTAGTGGGAGTGTAAATTGCCTTCCCTTTCTCCGTAAGGATGGCGTGTTTTCATCCTCTAGGTCAGTGGTTCCCAAACTTATTTGGCCTACCACCCCCTTTCCAGAAAAAAGATTAAAGATTCTATTTAATTGAATGACATCTTCTGGAGTATTGGAAATAAAGTATTTTATGGAGGATTGGGAAAGGTGTTCTTCCCTAGAATAATGACTATATATATAGATGTACGCTGTTCTTATACTCAGCGCCCCCTGGAAATTAATTTTTTTAAAATTTTAATAGCCATTAAACAGAAAGATATATGTATTAATGTTTCTACCTTTTTCGTAAAATATAGTAAAGAAAGGTGTAAATTAGAAACATTGAAGTTTGAAATTATGAAACTATTTATTGAACTCAGAATAGAAAGGTAATACAAAAAAAGTTAAAACAAATGCACCTGTGGCCATCACCGCCCCCCCTGGATCTGCACCTGTGGCCATCACCGCCCCCCTGGATCGCTGCAGCGCCCACCAGGGGGCGGTAGCGCCCACTTTGGGAATCACTGCTCTAGGTCTTCTTTAACTATAAGGAAGACCTCCTGTCCTGACTCAGGGCCCGGCCGGCGGTCCTGTTCCCTGGCCTGTCCTCCCTTCACATTTGTACCTACTGTCTCTGCCCTGAGGGTCCTGAGGGTGTCAGCTCCCTGGGAGCAGGCGGCCCAGCCGGCTCCCTGCGCCCTCGGTGCTGCCACAGAGAACACACCCAGACGTGCTGAACAAATGAAACTCATGACTCTTTTGGGGCGAAGATTTATTTATTTTTAAAGATATTTTATTATTTTTTAAAATATATTTTTATTGATTTCAGAGAGGAAGGGAGAGTGAAAGAGAGCCAGAAACACCACTGATGAGAGAGAATCATGGATCGGCTGCCTCCTGCACGCCCCCCATTGGGGATGGAGCCCGCAACCCTGGCAGGTGCCCTTGACCGGAATCGAACCCGGGACCCTTCAGTCTCAGGCTGACGCTGTATCCAGAGCCGAACCAGCCAGGGCGCGAAGACTTACTTGAAACAGAAAACTTTACATATTCCCCCCCCTCCTCACCCCCCAATTTATTTTATATATAAACGGAGACATTGATTTTGAGCCTCATTAATGTTGGGGGACATTTTATGTAAACGTTTCGTGTTCTATAGAAATTAAAACTTTAGAATTAAAAACCAACCCCCACCCGACACATTAATGTCACCGCATTCCTTCCGCACGCTGAGAACTGGGGTTTCTCCGCGTTCTGACCGGAGCCTGAGTGAAGGGGAGCGGTGGGGGGGGGGGGCCCTGGGTCCGCTCCCCCCTCCCGGCCCGGGGGGGGGAGCGGACCGGTCCCCTCGGGGCCCGGGGGGGGGGCCACCCAAGTACGCGCTCGGGGGGGGGCGAAACTTTGAACAGGGAGAAACCGCGTTCGCA
>NW_005871623.1:55209-125369 GCF_000147115.1 Myotis lucifugus
CAGAAGGCTGGTAAGTTCAATATGTCAATCTATCTTACCTTGAACTGAGTAAATAAGTCGCTTGTTGGTTCACGTATTGAATCGAGGTAGAATACATGGTTATGTGTTTTGTCTTGAGAGAAATCTTCGAATCTGTCGTGTAGTTATTGGTCAGTGTAACTCTCTTTTGGTTCGATTGTTAGAACACATTTGTCTTTATTATAGTAGTAGATTTATTTTTGGTGATACTCAGCAGCCCAACCGGTCCTTCGGACAACCTGGCAGTGGGTTCTGATTGCCTGGTTAATGCACATGCGTTGTCACGAGACGTCGTCTCATTTCGATTAATCTCCGGGTTGTCATCATGCCATGAGTATCCAGGGTTAGTGTCTTAGTTTCCTGCTCTGTGTTCTAAGCACTGCGGGCCGAGGTCCTTGCCTTCTGGATTTTAATACGGGTGGGGGTGGGCTGGCGCCCGAGTCACCCCACAGGAAGGGGCACGGGGGGGGGGCCTTGCCGTCCGCGTGGGCCCAGGCGGACTGTGAGCGGGGCCGGTGAGCGGGGCCGGTGAGCGGGCCGGGCCGGGCCAGGCCGGGCCGGCCTCTCCCGGCCACCCTGGCAGGAGCCCGCAGCAGTGTCTCCGTTCGCCTGGAGGATTTGGGTTTGTCCTATGCACTGGGGCAGGGGTGAGCATGGAAGAAAAGTCCGCTTTTAGCACTGCTTGTCTTAGGGCACCATCCTCTGCTAAATAGATTTACACATTTTTTATTGAATTTCCTGGGTGAGATTGTTAATACAATTATACAGATTTCAAGTGTACAATTGTAGAATCCACCGTCTGACTGTACTGTGTATTCACCACCAAAGTCAGGGCTCCTGGAGCCCCTACCGCACCCCATCCCGCTCCCTCTGCTCTTGTCCGGAAGAGTTTGTTGGTATTTTTTGCTTCATCCCGTCACCTTTTCCTCCAAGGTCCAGGACCTTCCTCTCCTGGGACGGCTGCCGGTCTGCTCGCAGCGTCTGTTGACGGTCAGGTTCTCTGCAGTTGGCATCGGACGGCTCCCTAGCTGTTGCTTTATCTTATGGACTGAGGCTCGGCGGTGGCTGTAGGCAGTGTTTTCATACAGTGAACTGGGCTGTTTGCAGCCTGGCCAACAGCTCTGAGTATACACACACGCACACACATACACACACGTGTGCACACACACACACAGGCACACACAACATGTTTGGGGGCAGGCGAGAATTTTTATGTTTGGACTGTAGCGAAGGCCTGAGTATGCCTCTCTTTTTCCTGCAGTTCTTCTTACATACATCTGAAGGTATTTCTCTTGGGTGATTAATTCGGGAGATGCTGGTCCATTAGTTTTCATCCTCAGCTGAGAAGGAGAAATGGATTCCGGATTAAGTGCCCCAATTCTGTAGGGTGAGAGATTGATTTTAAATATGAGACAGACATTCCAGCGAAGTTTGTTAGTGGAGGAATCTGCTGAGAAGATAATGTTGTGAAATTGTTCGGTTGGACTAGTGCATTGTAAGGGTATATTTTTTTGCCATTCAATAGTTCTATTTAAGAAATAACTGCACTTTTCAGAGAGGAATGTCAATATATAGATATATATTTTCCAGCAAGTGATGATTATGATTCACATTCAGAAAGAAAAGTCACAGTTAGTGTTAAATGGATCTCGTTTTTCATGAAAAGAGTTGCAGTAACTACATTACGGCATTTTCTCCTTGGAGCTTTCGTGGGCGGGTGGGGCAGGCACCGGAGAAGCAGTTCCTCCTGCCCCTGGATCTTACAGATAAATCTGAGCCGCGGGCAGCTTCAGTGGTTTGCACAGGATCTCGGAGGACACGTGACTGGCGGGGAGCACACAGAACAGTGTCCACACGGCGGGTTACGGAATTGTGTGCTGGAATTAACTGGCCTTTTGCTGCACCACGACCCCTTCCTCAGGGCCAGTTTGCTGGGGTGAATTATTTAACCCTTAAAGCCAGAATTGCCTGAATTGTTATAAGGTGATAGAAAGATATAAATCGATAGGCTTTTGTTTTTAAGCTTTTGGGACAACTTCATTGTAAGGTGAGCTCACAAAGTCAGCAATACATGTCACACATACACAGAGATTGTATTGGATTCCGTATTTGGAGAATCACAAAACCATGATGTGTGAAGCTCAGAAGCTAGCAGCTCCTCAGGCCTCTTGGGCTGAGTTTTCCTGTATTTGCTTCATTCTGGATAAGGAAACTTATAACCACTGAAAAGCGATGCAATGATACAGAGCCAGCGTGGACTCAGCTTGTCGTCTGAACAGGCTAAAGCTGCCGGGACATTTAGGAGAGGTAGTTAAGTATTCCCTTCTCAGCTGCAGGTAGTAACTCAGGGAGAATAATTGGAACAGAGTTATTAAAATTGTTGGTGAAGCATGACATTATGCCTGAGGTGTGAAATACGGGTTAAGAGACCTGAGTGGATTCAGCTCCTGTGTAGGTAGACATTTCTAGAAATCTGAAGGATTTTAAATTTTTTTACTTGATACACGAGATTTACAATAAACTTTTTCTGATTTTATTTCAGATGTTGGATGAAAATAACCATCTCATTCAGTGTATAATGGACTATCAGAATAAAGGAAAGACCTCGGAGTGTTCGCAGTAAGATGGATTTGAAATTTAAAACTTTATTTTTCTGCGTTGGTTTACTTTTCTTTTTAATAACAGCTTTGTTGGGATCTAATTCACATACCATACAATTCACCCATTTTAAAGTGTGTAATTTAAGGTTCTTAGAATATTCATAGAGTGCTACTACTATCACTTTAATCAATTTCAGAACATTTTCCTTATCCCCAACAGAACCCTTGTACACATTAGCAGTCACTCCGGTTTCCAACCCCTCATTTCTTACCCCCTGACAACCACTTCTGTCTGTGTAGACCTGCCCGCTGTGGCCATTTCATTTACATGGGTTCATATATTGTGGGGTATTTTGGACGGACTTATTTCACTTAGCACGTTTTTCAGCATGAATCAGTACTTCCTTTTCATTGCCAACAATCTTTCCTTGTCGAGAGCTGTGCCACATTTATCCATCAGGGATAGACGTTTGGGTTGTTTTCACTTCTTGGCTACTGTGAGTAATGCTACGATGAGCATTAGTGGACACAGTTTTGTGTGACTCTGTGATTTCTCCCTAAGGAAAATTTGTTCTCGGGATGGAGTGGGTGCTAATTTTTCTTGTGCTTCTTATCCTGCATCATAACATAAGGACTTCACATTTGTGTGTGGTCTGATTTGTGGAAAGTTAGGCCTCCACGTACATAGGACCTTTAGTTATAGCCGTATATGTGAGGGAGGAAGCAGAGGTCAGGTCTAATACATAGAACTGGTCATCACTCTAAGAACCCAGTGTGAAGTGTTGTGTCGGAAGTAAACAGTATCCCTTAGGAGACTGCTGGAGTGGACCAAGTTGAATATTTTATCAAACGTCTAGAACAGCGGTTCTCAACCTGTAGGTCGCGACCCTTTTGGCAGTCGAACGACCCTTTCACAGGGGTCGCCTAAGACCATCCTGCATATCAGATGTTTACATTACGATTCATAACAGTAGCAACATTAAAGTTATGAAGTAGCAACGAAAATAATTTTATGGCCCTGACTGGTTTGGTTCAGTGGATAGAGCGTCGGCCTGCGGACTGAAGGGTCCCGGGTTCGATTCCTTTCAAGGGCATGTACCTTGGTTGCAGGCACATCCCCAGTAGGGAGTGTGCAGGAGGCAGCTGATCGATGTTTCTCTCTTATCGATGTTTCTAACTCTCTCTCTCTCTCCCTTCCTCTCTGTAAAAAATCAATAAAAAATATTAAAAAAAATAATTTTATGGTTGGGTCATAACATGAGGAACTGTGTTTAAAGGGCCAGAAGGTTGAGATCCACTGGTCTAGAACAACACCATCCGGTAGAAATGCATTGTGAGCCACATATGTACTTTTACATTTGCTAGTAGACACATTAAACAAGAAGAAACAGGATAAATTAATTTAAATAATATATTTTATTTAACTCCTTATTCTAAAAATGTCACTTCAATATATAATCAATATAAAAATATTAATGAGATAGTTTACATTTTTTTTTTAAGATATATTTTTATTGATTTCAGAGAGGAAGGGAAAGGAGAGAGATAGAAACATCAATGATGAGAGAGAACCAATGATCAGCTCCCTCCTACATGCCCCCTACTGGGGATCAAACCCGCAACCCAGGCACGTGCCCTTGACTGGAATCGAACCCAGGCTGCAGGCCAATGCTCCATCCACTGAGTCAAACCAGCTAGGGCTGGTTTACATTCTTTCGCTTCATATTTAGTCTTTGAAGTCCATTGTGCATTTATTCTAATAATAACATCATTTGGATGGTCACATTTCAGTGTGTACCCGGAAACCTGGTCTGGGGAGGTGGGCAGCACCCGCAGCCGGCGAACACGCAGTCACTGCTGCTGTGGGAGAGGAAGAGTGGCCCCACCTCCTCCCTGCCCGTGAGCAGAGCATGGTGGCTGTTCGTGGGGCTGCGGTTTTGACAACAGGGAACTGACGGGAGGGAGTAAGCACACAGTTCCCTTGACCTTCATTCCAGACCTCTCAGAACAGCATGTGCACTGTGAGGGGCAGCACGGCCTCGGCTGCTTCATTGCCTCCGCTGTGCAGTCTCCTACAGGCCGCTCCCGACACTTGTTTCCTCTGTAAAATGGCGAAAAGAAGAGCTTTTACTTGGTAGAGCTGGTTTGAGGATTAAGTGAGATATGGAAGTATATAAAACTAACTATAACAACATCGAGCACAAGGGAATCTCTGAATTTCTCATTATCTCTAAGGGTAGTTAGTGGGATTATTTTGCAGAGGAACTAGGAAGAAATGAAATGCTATTGATGTTCAGGTAACACATCTTTCATTAGCCTTGAGAAATGATTTCGATGCTGTTCGTGTCCAGGCAGGTGGGGAGAATCAGTGTATACTGACACTTGTCTTGTTTTAATAGGTACCAGCAGATGCTGCATACGAACTTGGTCTACCTGGCCACGATCGCAGACTCGAACCAAAACATGCAGTCTCTGCTGCCGGCGGTGAGTACCTCCGACCGGGCACAGGCATCTGCACGGGCCCCGTGTGCGGCCCAGCTTGTGTAGTGACTTCTGAGGTTTGTTTAAACCCGGCCCCACTCCCCAGAACAGGAAGCTGTTTACCTCGGTGACCTAAAGGTTGGATGTCTGCCTTCGGGTTTGATTTAATTCACCTGGAATTGATCCCTCCCGAGGACGTCCTGTTCATCCACCCATTCACCCACACACCTGTCCGTCTACCTATGTTGTTATTTATTTTCATATGTGATCACACAACTAACTTATGAGTAAGTCTGTAGTATTTCAAGGCAAACCCCAGGTGTCTTATAAGTTTACTTGTAAACACTTCAGTCTGCCTCTTTATCAGATAAGGACTGTTTCCCGCCCAACAAAAGTAACCAACGGTTCTTAATGTCCTGTAATACCCGCACTGTCTACGATTTTCACCAGTTATTTAAAAAATCCACTGATGTCTTCATGATTGTTCGCCACAGAATCCAAACACAGTCCACCTGTCGCATCGATTGATGGGTCTTAAGTCTCACTCCGTCTGTATCAGGTGTCTTTTCTGTTCTCCATTTATTTGTTGAACAAACTGGGTCATACATTTTGTAGAATTGCTCACATTCTGACTTGGCTGATTTGACCTTCATGGTCCTAGCACATGTTCTGTCCATCGCATCTTCTTTCCTATAAACTAATAGTGAGCTTCGTGAGAGGTAGGGTTAGTTCTGTAGTTCATTGGTGGTGCTGTGGTTTGTCTGCATCAGGAGGAACGTGGTTGGCGGTTCCATTTTTGGTAACGGGAAGTCTGAACTTACAGGGTTTTGTATTTTTAATGTGTTTAAGTCCATTGCAGTCATTCTCTGACCGTCAGGGTATGGCGTCTGGTGGTGGGAGCCCTTCAGTGGCTCCTGTGTCCTGCGGTGGTTGCAGTATCTTGTGGCGACTCTGCTTTGAGGATTTGAGGGAGAGATCAGATTGATTACATGTTTGTCCCAGAACTGTCTGTCCACTCTGTTTTCCGAGTCCTTTTTCAGTGGGAATTGATATTTAGAGACCACAATTTGTATGTTTGGGGCATTCATTATTACTGCGTTTTCATTGTTTCTTAGGTGTTTCCAGTGGACAGAACTAGGAAACACATTTTTTTAGAAAAAGAAATAAAATACTGGATTAGTGATATTTCCCCTTCAGGGAAGGTTTTTTACTTAGCTTTGATATTATGTGTTAGTATCTCTTTCGTCTTACTCTAAAAATCTTGGTAGCTTATGACATTATTGTAGTTGTTTATTTGCTATACACTACTATCAGTAAAAAATAACTTTAATATAACACTACCAAGTTTACCACTAACACTAAGATGCTTCTCCTTAAGATGTATCCTACTAAGGATATATAATTAGTAAATTTTGTTTTGAATCTGAAATAATTCTTTGTGTGATGATTGACATGAATTTGACCAGCTGAGTAGAATTTATTTTTGTTAATAACTGTGTGAGAAATAGGTTCCACTTTATTTGTTTCCACATGGGTAGTTCTCTGTCCCAGCATTATCTACTGGACAAACGAAAGTATCTTTCCTTCATTTGTCATGGCATCTGTGTCGTGAATCGCAGGCGTCCACATACGTCTGTCTGACCTCTCTCTCCTGTTTCATTGGTCTGTTTTTATAAATTCCACAGTCTTAGCACACTTGGCAAGTCTAGTAAGTCTTCATGTATTAGAGAAGTTCTTTACTCATTCCTTATTTTTTTCAGAATAACTTGGCTATTAGTGCTTTGCGCTTCCACGCACACTTACATTTCAGCGTGTCCAACATAATCCTCAAGGTGACCTGGGCATTCCCTGGCCTCTAAGTCAGGTGGGGGAGAATGGATATTTTTACAATCGCGAGTCTTTCAAATCACGATCATTGTCTATATTTTCATTTATTTGGTCCTTTAATATCCACCAATGAAGTTTTATGATTTTCCTGCAGAGGATTTGCGCATCTCTCTTAGGTACTTCATGTTTTGTTTTTTTTTTGAGGCAATTAAATAGAGTCTTTGCGTTTTAAGTTTTATTTTCTCTGATTGCTGTTTACATGGAAATGCAGCTGATTTGAATTTCTCAGTCTTGTTCAACCCTTATTTCTAATAATTTTTCTGTAGATACTTTCAGTTTTCTGTATTCACGACCATATTATTTATGAATAATTGGTTTTGCTTCTTTCTTCCAATCCTTACACCTTTTATTTCTCTCTCTTGCCTTGCTCCTCTGGCTAGGACCTCCGTACCTTCCGAGTAGCCGTGGTGAGAGAGGACTCCTTGTCTGTGGCTGACCACAGGGGAAGCTGTCCCTGGTTGACAGGAAGTGCCATGCGAGCTGTAGAGTTTTGTAGATAATGTTTCATCAGGTTAAGGAAGTTCCCTTTTGTTTCTGTTAAGAGTTAATATCTTGAATGAATGTTAAATTATGTTTAAATACTTTCTATTGCATCTAATGAGATCATAAGTTTTTCTTTAATCTGTTAATGTGGTGAACTACATTAATTTACTTTTTAATGGTCAATCTTGATTTCTTGTAATTAACATACTTTTTCTCTGGTCTTGGTCTTTAAAATTTGCAGTATTCAGTTAGTTAACATTTTGATCAAAATTTTTATGTCTTTGTTCCTTAGTGCAATTGACCCTTAATTTTTTTTTCTTAAAAAGCCTTTGGTCTTTTTTGTGAGGTTATGCTAGCTTCATAAACTGAGTTGGAGAATTTTCCTCATCTGGAATAATTTGCATAATAGAGCTGCAGTTTCTTAAATGATCGTGTAATTCTTTGAGAAGCCATCTGGCTTTTCTTTGTGACAAGCTTTTACTTAATTTCCTTCGTTGTTTTAGGATAATTTATATACTTTTGTGTTTTATGAGTTGCCTATTTTTATAAATTGCACATCTCCCACTGGGGATGCGCCCGCAACCCAGGCACATGCCCTTGACCGGAATCGAACCCGGGACCTTTCAGTCCGCAAGCCGACGCTCTATCCACTGAGCCAAACCGGTTTCGGCGATCGTGTAATTCTTTGAGAAGCCATCTGGCTTTTCTTTGTGACAAGGCTTTTACTTAATTTCCTTCGTTGTTTTAGGATAATTTATATACTTTTGTGTTTTATGAGTTGCCTATTTTTATAAATTGTCCTTTTGAACATTTTATCTAACTTTTCAGATTTGTTGGCATAAAGTTTATGAAATAATGTTATTTAATGTCCTCAGCATATATAGCGATATTTTCCTTTTTTGTTTCAACAGTTTATTTGTATCTTCTCTTTTAAAATATATTTTTTATCTCTCTTGCCTGGTGTTTAATCACATTTTTTTTCAAGTCTTTTTAAAGGATCTTTTTGTTTTGATATTTCTCTGTTGCAGCATTTCTCAGAACTTTTTGTTTTCAGAACCCCTTTACATTTAAAAATTATTGAGGATAACAGAGCTTTATGTAGACTATATATATATTGAGATATTTGTTGAAAAAGTATTTATTCACTTAAAATGGACAATAAAAAATGAACAATAATAAGCCTATTGCGTGTTAATATAAAATTCTTTAAAGGAAAAATTAACTATATCTTGAGAACAAATTTAGTGAAATATGAATGACATTGTTTATAGTAATCTTGCAAATTTCCTTTAAATATTTGGCTTAATAGAGAACAGCTGTATTGTTATGTCTACTTCTGGATTTAATCTAGCTTAATATGTTTAAGTTGAAGTAGAGTAAGATCTAGTCTTACACAGATGGAGTTAGGAAAGGGAAGAATGTTTTAATAGCCTTTTCAGATTGTTGTGAATAATCTGATAGTATAGCAGATCCCAACAGATATGTTTTTTAAGGTTAATTGAAGTATGAAATCTAAAATCATATCTTACTGATACATTCAAGTTCATTGGTCTGTCTTGCATTTTGGATGGGTCTTTTACTCATGCATGATTCTGTAACATCATGCTTTGGTCATTCAGAAAATATAAGGTCACTGAGTATGCACTTCTTCTAAACATGGACATATTTCATTATATGATACCCAAAACCACATTTGGTAAATCACCAAGTTGCCGCCGTCTCATCAGAAAAGTCTCTAGTGTTAGGGTACTTGAGCTCAAGACAGTAGCTAATAAGTTTGCCAGATTCCCAGTTCTTGCTTGAAAAGTCAGAGCTGATCCCTGGCTGCAGATGCTGCGAAGGGCTGGCCCATGGAAACGACCTGGACCGCAGGCCGGCTCAGTGCGCTGTCACCTCACTCTGATGTGCAGCGCGTGTGGCTGTGACTGTCTCACTTGTCACACAGGATGTTTAGTTGACACGGAGCACTAAATAAATGAGTAATTTTTACTGCTTCCTCAAGTACATTCTTAAGTAAAAATGACCTTTTCTTCTTTTAACTGCGGTCTGTGGCAGTCAGTAATACAGTGATTTCCAGTCACTGAATACATCTGGAGGGTCAGTTTTGAAACTTGACTGATGTGATGCCATTCACTGAGATTGAGTGTGTAAATATATCTCTTCATCGTGAAACAAGGCTGAAAGCTGATTGGAATTGCTTATCTGGCTTTCACTTAATTCATTGCAAGTATAAGTTTTAAAAATCCCTAATTTAACCAGATACACGTACTTACTAAAATTTAAATTTATTAAAGATAGTTTTGTTCAGTAGATGTTCTGTACAACAAATTAAAGTCTGTGCTATTAATAAAATTGATTTATAGTAAGCTGTATATTTTTATTTTCTAAATGCATTTTTGGCAATGCTGCCTACATTTGGCGTTCTGAGCACCGTGGGCAGCACCTGGCTGCCTCTTGTTGCACAGGCTTCACGCCGTGACCGTGCTGGGAGCGTCGGGGAGGTGCGTCCGTGGCTGGAGTTTGGTGCAGAGTTCACTGCTCACAGGTGCGATCCCAGTGCGGGGAGGCCCAGCTTCCTGTGCGCGCCTTGAAGATGAGCAGAATGTGTTGCAGTCATCATTTTTTTCATTTATAAATTTTAACTTTTAGCATACGTAATATTTTGATTCGGTTAGAACTTCAAAAAGGTCTTACAGATTTCTGCTGTCATCTCTATCTTCTACCTGCTTTTTATGCATATCAAAGCCAATGTAAATACAGCAGTGGGCAAAAGTAGGTTTGCAGTTGTGAATACATGAAACAGTGTATTCTTATATCATTACTTATTAGTTATTGTGTTATTTACCATAGAAACACCTATATGCCTACTTCTGCCCCACCCTGTCGTATAAATTACCACATCAACTATCTTATATTGAGGTAAGGAAGGCTTTGTTGAGAAAAAGGAGAAAACTAAAGAAGATACTGATTTGATTCTTTCAAAAATGTAAAATAAAATCTAATATGCCTATAAGGTTTATAAATGAGATTAAAGACAACACGGTGTATACATGGTATTTTAGAATACTGTATATGTGAGTACATTTGAACCACAGCAAAAGCGGTCAGGTCTGCGAATGGTGGGAACTTTTACAGGGCGGTAGACCTGTGTTTTGTAGAGAATTGATTTATGGGGCACACTTCTCTGATTCATATGTTACAGGTAGCGTTTTGCCAGTAGTGTAGCCTGTCTGATCTTGTCACCATTCTATAAAAAGTCATGTTAACTATTTGCTGGGCAGTACATAGGAAATCCAGAAGACTGTTTAGTTGAGTCCAGAGGTGTAAGGAGATCGGATACCTCTTCCTACGAGGAGTGTAACTGTTAGTGTGTATGTTTGCATGCGTGTGTCTGTGTGTGATTGTGAACTTGTTCTTGCAGAACTGTATGAGATGAGTGAAAGCTGCCTCTGCCCCAGGGAGCCTAAAGATCGCCTCTGTCGTTTCTGGAAATAACGCATCTCGCTCCCCTCCAGCGGAGCAGCACTTCTTGCTGTGGAGCAGGAAAATGGACCTAATGTTGGGAATGAAGGAATTCACTCTGATTTGCATAGAATAAGTACAGAAAAGTATTTGTACAAGGCTGTTAATTTAAACATTGTTTATAGTAGGGAAAAACAGACTAGGACCAAGTTTTGAGGGTGGGTTAAAACTGTTAGAGCTTATACAGTTGAATTCTATACTTTTTTTCCCCCGCCCCTCCGAATTCTTTACTTTTGAATGAAGTTGAATTATGTACAGATGAAGGGTAATGCCTACAGTAGAATAAAAGAAATCACAGAGGAGTGTGACCCTACTGTCAAAAACTAAACACACACACACACACGAATTGTCAGAACTTTCTGGCGGTATGCATATGAAGCTTTTAGCAATGTCTCCCATTTTCATTTTTGTCTGTTTTTTTTAATGACTACACATTACTTTTGTAATTTAGCCAGATTGGTATAAATGTAAAAATAATATAAAAATACATTCAAGATTAAACCATTACCTCTTCCTGTTTTTTAGCGGATGGTGCTAGCACTATCTTTAGGAAGGCTTAGTGTCTATCTCCCCATGCTTCAGGAGTGGGTTTGTTGTTGGTTTTTATTTTTTATGTTCTGGAAGCATAGTCCAGAGAATTCTCCTGGTCTGGGAAGAAGGCACTTTTTGTTCTAAAGGATTATATGGATCTGGAGCGACTGTTTGGTGATTAACATCATCATAGTATTTCAGAGCCGAGGAAGTGTTTTTGAATCCATCACCTGAGGATGTGTTTTTATTGATTTTCAGAAAGAGAGGAGGGGGGGTGGGGGGGAGACAGACAGACAGACTATGTGAGAGAAACATGGACCGGTGGCCTCGCAGATGCTCCCCGACTGGGGATCGAAGCTGCAGTCTAGTGATGGGCCTGCCTTGGATCGAACCTGCCACCTCTATGGTATGTGGGACGATGCTCCAGCCGACTGAGCCACCTGGCCAGGGCCAGAGCTGGGTAGTTCAGTGTTGACTTGTTATCGTGGCAGTGTTTGCTGTTCATAAAAGAAAAGGTTGGATTTATGGGGAACCTGTCACTAAACCCTGGAAAGTTTTGTTCGTAGGTGAATCATCTTGGACCCTAGTTTCTTAGGAAATTTGGAAAATCATCACGCTGTGAAAACAAGTGGGTGATGGTCAGTTAGGGAAGTTCAGCTTGTCAGGTTTACAGCGGGGCTGGCTGCTGCCTTAGCACTTTGGGGAGGAGGGGCAGAAAGACAGGACGTGGATGAGATGGTAACTTGAGGAAGTGAGCTGGTTGAAAGCCTGAGTAGATGCAAGGCCACCCATGCGCCCCTGACATTTCTAGGGGGTACGGGAGAAGTCTGGGAGATCGGCCCCAATGCGTCACATATGCATAGAGCTCATCTTTGGGAGCTGACCTTGGACCAGCAAGTAAGGCAGATGGAATGCTGATGGGCTTTTGCAGCTGTTCCTGGTGGACTAATCCAGGCTTCCATTTGTGTAAAATACTTGGTAGTATTGGATCTACACCTCTCCTATTTTGATGCTTTTTAAGTTTCTTATCTGTGTGTCATTCTGGTGCCTCCTTGTGGGGAACTTTATTAATGACACCTATATTAACGATAGTTATACAGATAATGATTATTAAACTAAAAGTTGTATTTTGCAGTGTGATATTTTATATTTTAAAGAAACATTTAAAATAATTTTATTGTGAGAATAATTTTTAGTTTCATGGTAAATCATTTAAATGGAGAGTTTTTTCATTTATTTACTAAATATTAAGTTTCTACTACGTGACAGGCAGTAGTCAGTAGTCGTTAGGTACTTTTTGAAACATCAGTGAACAAACCAGACGATATTCCTGCTCCCTTTGGTTTTATATCCTAACAAGCAAGGCAGGCATAATAGTAACCGCACCGCCTGCCTTGTTAGATGGTAAGAGCTACCGAGAAGGGAAGCAGGGCAGGGAGGTGGGGTGCTGCAGGTGGGATGGCGTTGCAGCGGGAAGTAGGGGGTCAGGCGGGCCTCCCTGAGGAGGGGCATTCGGGCAGAGCCCGGAGGCGGAGTGTCTGGAGCAGGAACCGGGCTGGGAAGGTCCTGAGGCCCAGGGCCTGGGGTTCGAGAACATGGAGGTTCCTGTGACTGAACATGACGGTAAGGAAGTTGTGTGGACAGGCCCTATCTTTTTTTTTAATCCTCACCCGAGGGTATGTTTTTACTGATTTTAGGGAGAGGGAGGGAGAGAGAAATCGATGAGAGAGAGAGAGAGAAACATCAGTTGGTTGCCTCCTGCGTGTACCCCGACCAGGAATCCAGCCCACAACCCTTGGGCCTGGGATGATGCTCCAACCAGCTGGACCCGGGCCAGGCGACAGGTTCCACCTTGTAGGCTTTTTCCTCCAATCTGGTGAGGGCTTTGGTTTTTACTCTGAAGTTGGAAACTCTTGGAGGATTTTGAGCAGAAGAGTGAATTGGTAGATGTTACATGCTTATCCTGACTGCCGTGCGGAGCATTCACTGTGGAGGGGATAGGAGTCCGGTTGGGAGGCCATGGCAGTGGTCAGCGCGAGCGACGTGCTGGCGGTAGCTGTGCCACGTGGTAGCCGAGGAGGTGGCGGCCGACGTGGGCAAATTTAACACTTTGAGAAATACAGAAGCCTTGTAACAGTTTAACTGCATTTATTCTGTTTTTTTTGTTAGTCTTGTCATATGTTTTATATTTATATGAATGGTTAAGCCATACAGGTCATTGCTACGGTTGCTTCAAAAATCCATATTAACTTACATTCACCTCTACATTCCTATCGCTTCCTCTCGTTCTGTGCTTCCGTCTGGGGTCACCTTCCTTTAGCTGATGCGCTCCCTGCAGTTGCAGGGGGTTCGCAGCTTTTGTTTGTCTGAAGCTCGTATTTCATCTTGGGTTTGGAGGGTTTTTCTCTGTGGAGCTCTAGGTGGGTTGGTGTATTTTCTTTAAAGATGTCACGTTATTATTTTGTTTCTATTGTTCCTGATAAAAAATGGATTGTTAGTTGTATTGCTGTCACCCTCAGATAATGTGTTGTATTTTCCCGGGCTGCTTTTACGGTTTTCTCGTTGACTTTGGTTGTTTAGGGCTTTGACTCTGATGTTTTAGATTTTTTTAATCATGCTGAAGCTTGTAGAGCTTCCCACGTTTGCCAGGGACTCATGTGTTGTTAGCTTTGGAAAACTCGTTACCATTATTCTTCACACATTATGGACGCTTCATTTTCTCTGCTTCTATAACTCCAGTTAGATGTACATTATATTAGACCCTTTCACCATCTTTTACGTGTCCTTACACTTTCTTTGTATTTTCCCTACTTTCTCTGGGCATGTCATGTGCTTCTGTATGTATGTTTTCAGTTCACCAATCCTCACTTTTGCTCAAACTAAACTCCTGTGTTCTTAATCTCAGTGATACTTTTCGGGTCTGGAATTTCTGTTGGACTCTGAAGAATCCTAGGACTTTGCTGAAATTCTCCATCTCTCGTGTTTGTTTTCTTGAACATACCAGTCACGGTTATTTTGAAGTCTCTCCGATAACTCCAACATGTGATGGCCAGTGTGTCTTTTTCTAGTTTTTATTTCTCACGGTTGTCCATTTACTCACTTTTTTAAAAACTCAAATTAAATTTGTCATTTTAACCCTGTAAAGTATATAATTCAGTGGATTTTGGTATATTCACAGTTCTGAGCAACGGTCACCCCTACCCCAAATTCCAGAATATTTCCATCACCCCAGACTGGAGTTGGCCGTCAGTGGCTGCTCGTGCCCCAGCATCGAATCTGCAGCCTGCGTTTTGTCTCTGGCTTTTCCCTGTTCTGGACATTTCATATCAGTGGGGCTGTGCAGTGTGAGTCCGGCTTCTTCCACTTACATAGTGTCCCAAGGTTTGTGTGTAATGTGTGTCCGTTCTTCACTCGGGTTTGTGACTGAATACTGTTTCGTTGTATGGGTATGTGCAGCACATTCTGTTGTCCATCATCAGTTGATGGACATTAATTCCCCCCCTACTTTTTGGCCATTATGAATAATGCTGCCATAGCATTGTGTACGAGTTTTATGTGAATGTATTTCTTCAATTCTCTTGGATCTATACCTGGAGTAGAATTGCCAGATCACGTGGTAACTGTTTAACTTTGTGAGGAATTGCCAAATGGTTTCCCACCGCACTGTCCCCGGGTACAATCCCAATAGCATTTATGAGAGTTTCGTTTTCTCCCAGTTGCCCATACTTGTTACTTCCTGTAGTTTTTTAAGTTGTTATAAGCATCCTAATCGGCGTTGGCCACTTAGTCTTGTTGTTAGTATGCCTGGTGATTTTAATTGAATGCCAGGCATTACAAGTGAACAGTTGTAGGGATTCCATTTGCTGTTTTCCTCTGAGTTAAGTTTCTTTGGTGGGCGAAGCACTAGGGGATCCCCTGGAGCCTTTTGAGGGTTCCCTCTATGACGTTTAGTGTTGATCTACTTCCGTTTTGACCTTAATCTGTGGAGAAGGCTTTTTGGACGTCTCAGGAGAGAGCGTGGGTTGTTTATGGAGGCCCTTCTACCTTGGTGGGACCTCAACCACAATCTCTGCCCCCCTCGTCCTGGGCAGAAGCTAAAACCTCTGCTCAGCCCTCGCGCTCCCCAATTGCTGTTTTCTTGAGCCCCCGCTCTGGTTCTTTAGTCTCCAGCTCTCTGGTCCCCAGACTGTTTTCCACTCAGTGCAGTGGGCCTGCCCCTTCCCACGGGTGCTCCATACTTTCCCGCTACACAGCTGGGCCGGGAGAGCGGGTGGGGAGAGATGGGTGGGGAGAGCCAGGTGGGGAGAGCCAGGTGGGGAGAGCCGGGCGGGGAGAGCTGGGCAGGGAGATCCTGCAGCTGAGCTGGCTCCCCTTTTTGCAGGCCCAGCCCCCCTGTCTCTGCGGGCCTTGCTCTCACGTGTGTCTGGATAACCTCTATTAGCAGGAGGGCTAGAGAGAAGCTCTCTTACTGTGATGGGAACTGCAGTCCTTACGTTGTATGAGTTGAGTCACAGGAAAGTGAAAAACTGATCCCTCTTGAGAGTGAGAACATGAATTTTCAATAGGAAATTGGATATGACAATAGGAGGAAGGACTTTTATTTTCACGCGAGGGTCCAGGTCAGCCATATTTGAAGGATGATAAAGGATACTTCAAAATTAAGAAGACGTGACACTGAGTTGATATTTGGTAATTTTTTTGAAAATGGAACAAGATCATTAAGTGTTTTAAGAATTTAAGATGAGAATTAAAGAGAAAATACTGGATGAAGCGCACTTCTCCTTGGATTCGGTAGTGAAGAGGCGGAGATGGTGCGTGCTGAGTGAGTGCTGTTGGAGCAGCACCTGGCTGTTTTTGGCACGTTGGTGACTGTCACTGCAGGTGGAGAGCTGGTGCTCCCGTGTGAGGGCTGAACAACAGCGTTCGGGGGTTGTGCACAGTGTCTGGTGGTGCGGACGTCACTCACTGGCTGTCGGAAACTGGAGCAGTGGGATGACTGGTGATAGGAGTGGAGGCTGTGCCTGGAGCACAGAGAAGTGGGGAGGAAGGCCGCCATCGGTCTGAAAAAGTACTGCCCTGTCCTCCTGCTTACAAAGCGGGGTTCGGAGAGAAACTGACCATTTGCTTTCCCATCACACTGTCCCCAGAAGGCCGGCAGGCGGTCTCTGTGTTCCTGCGCCCTTGGTGAACTCTCAAGGTCAGGCAGTGATTTCTCCACACTTTCATTAGGACGGTTGCCAGAGGCGTCCTTTGGCGGCAGCTGCCTCTCCCCGTGGAGGCCATCAGTAATGCTCCGAGCTGGGAGCAGGGGCACAGCCGTGCGGGCTGAATGCTGAACGCAGCCTGGGCGGGTGAAAGCTTTTCCCCGCCAAAACCCTTCCCCTCCAAACACCGGAAAGTATATTACATTCTGGGTCTTCTAATTCTTTAATCATTTTTTTGTTACTGTTTTTTTTTCCCCAGGTAAAATTCATCATTAATAGTAAACACATCTAAATATATTTATAATGAAAGGATACTTAATTTTTAAAACAATTTAAATAACAACAATGGACACATTAGAGATCCTTACACATAATAAATTGAAATTCTTTTTGTATAGAATGTTAGAATGTTTATTTTCATCATTGAGATTTTATAAACTAAAATATACTTGTATTGTGTTCTTGTGGTCTGAGATGGACAGGTGATATATTCATGCTAATGATATTGTGAAATTTGGGGAGTATATTAAATATGTTACTAAGCCCATGACTAAAATGCATTTAAACAAATTGAAATGCATTTGTTTTTGCTCCTACTTAATAATATAGGCAACTGCTATCCCATATGCATCTTGACTGTATCGAGTCTGACTTTGTCCTGTTTCCTACCCTGTCTTCTCACAGCCACCCACCCAGAATATGCCTCTGGGCCCGGGAGGGATGAACCCGAGCGGCGCCCCGCCCCCTCCGCGCGCTCACAACATGCCTTCAGACGGGATGGTCGGCGGGGGGCCCCCTGCGCCCCACATGCAGAACCAGATGAACGGCCAGATGCCGGGTAAGGTTTTCTCCTCGAAGACATTAACACCAGAGTTGCTTAGCAACTGAAACGACATGGGGGCCCCCGGGATCCTAGATTGTTGATGACAAAACTGCTCCGAATGCCCCCGAGTCCGGGCTCTGAGAGTTTGTTAGCTGCCGAGCTACGTGACCTGTATTCAGTGTTTACCAGGCCGCCCTGGGGCTCGGCTGGCGCTGACACGCAGCTGCCTCTGATGAACAGAGCTGCTAAATTTAGTCCTGGAACCGGGCGGGAGGGCTGCTGGCGGAGCTTTCTGGAAGAACAAGGCATGGTGCCATGGCTAAAGCACTGAGGTCTGTTTATGCAAAGGTGTCCTAACATTTGCCTGAGTTTTGTATTAAAAATGTCTTGGTCTCAGAAACAGTGATCCTGGAGCCACATGGGGAAAGAAACAAAGCCGTCTACAGGCTAAGGCAGCTCTCCTCACTGCTGGGGAAGCTGTACAGACAGATGTGTGTGTTTATAACATGATACAGACACGGACAGTGATGTTACAGCCAAATTAAAGGCTGAGAAATAATGTCAGCTTTCTTACGTCATGAGCCATTTCCTTTACCATTTGCTCATTTTAAGTTCAGAGGCACTTAGGATATATTTCCGGCCATTGGTGCTTATTTAATTCCCTTTTGCTGGTTTGAATTTTTCATCTGAAAGGTATCTTTAAACTTTTTTGTTTTTTAACAGCCACCGCCCATGACCATAATTTTTGGTGGGGTGTTTTCTACAGTTAATATGAGAATATTTTTACTTTCTAACGACAAAGGTTATTTTCATTAACAAAGGAAAGTATCATACAAATAGCAGCAATGAAAGTAAATGAAAATAACAGAACACTTTATTTTTAAAATTAATAATTAGCATCCTTAGGAGCATGTCCTCTTAGGGGTTGTGTTGGTTGGCAGCTTTGGTGAGCGGGGTGAGGGGCAGACAATGAAGTGAAAGGGCAGCGAGCGGAAGAGGACGGTCCATAGAGGGCTGATGGGGGTGGGGGGCAGGTGGCCATGGGGCCTCTTCTATTTCCCGCCACAGCCAGTGCCCACACGCCCACACTGACAGGAGGCAGGAATACAGATGTGACTACTTCTCAGGTTGTAGTCGGGAGGAATCGTTTTGCTGAATCCACATTTAGTTCATCAGGACCCAGTATGTTTAAAACTGGGAGAGGTAGCAAGTTAGACGTTTTGTGATGTATTTTATTTTTAACTTTGGATACCTTTAGTTAGGATTTTGACTTTTCCATATAACATTCAGGCCTTAAATCCGAAGAAGCAGGTGAGCGGCAATGTAATTATTGTTAACATGATGTTTTGGTTTGTGTGTGAGGCCACCTGGAGTAGTGACTGTCTTTACAAGCCAGAGATTCTCAGCTGGTTATGCCCTGGGCTGGCAGAACACTGCGCATCTTCCAAAACAGTGTATTGATAGAGAGCTGGATTAGGTGTAGGAGGAGTTAGAAGTCCGATTACTCGTATTTTCTTTCTTTAATAAGTTCTTTAGCGCATTTAGCCAACTATTCTGTTCACACAGATTTCTATCTAGGCTTTTACTATTTTAGTTTCGTTTTTAATATTTTGTCTAAGTTGCAGAACTATTTATATGCTGCTTGTTCTTGGTCAAATAAGCTCAGTCTCAGGTTTCTTTGGTAAAAATTAACTGATTTTTAAAAAAAGGATAGTCCAGGCCTCTGGTACCCAGATCAGAAGGAATCAGAAGGCACAGTCTCTGCCTCAGCCGGCACTGTGTGCCGGGTGACTGGTGTCTGGTTGTCCTTCACCAGGTGCTCTCTGTGTATAAAACCTCCTGTTCTTATTCCAGAAACAGTAGCATGCATTAGGTAGTTACATGTCGTTTTTCCCCTCTTAACGGTGTATCTTAGAGATCATGAGAATATAAAGGTCTCTTTTAGAGACCACTCAGCATATAGGGTTGCCCCATTCTTCTTGGTGATGCATTGCACTCTTTTTTATGGATGCCTCTAATTGACGTGAGCAGATCCCTTCTGGTGGAAATATAGGTTATTCTTTTAGTATTAAAAATTACGCTGCTGCGAACATGTCTAAAATATAAGAAAACAAATAAGTGAACACACTATTTTGTGTGTGTACACACAGGCACACAAAACAGCTTGTATATTTATAAGATAAATTCCTAGAACTGAAATTGCTGAGCTGAAGTTACATGCATTTTCATGTATACATTCCCTGAACAAAGTATGAAGGAACTTCTTCATAATAGTTGGCTCCAAACTTTGATCTTTGCTAGTCTGCAAGATGGATAATGGGTCCCTAGTTTTCACGTCCCTTTTTACATTATAAGCAAAGCAAACAGTCTGCTGTGTTTATGGCTCCTGTGGTTTTTGTGTGAGCTGGTCATTCGTGTCCTTTGCCCTTTCATTTGCTGCCGGTGGTGTTTTACTAGTTTGGTCTGTGATAGGACTTACTAAAAATTTTTCCCAGTTTATATTTCTATTATTTAATTTTGGTTTTGGTTGTTTTGGTCTTGTTCAATTGTTTTATTTTCATGTAGTCTAATTTCTCAATCTGTATGACTGGATTTCCTGGCAAACTTAAGAAGGCCTTTCCATTTCATTATTTTAAAAATTTTCCTTTCTAAAATTTTCTTTCATGGTTCCTTTTCTTTTCCTTTCTTCTTTCTTAATGTTGAATTTTTTAGTCATCTGGAATTAGTCTTCATGGAAGTGATGTGGTAGGAATCAACTTGGTTTTTTCCAGGTGGCTACTCAATTGTCACAACATCATTTATTGAATTACCTTCCTTTTGTCCACCGATACTTAGTGTCACCATTGTCATTATTTACTGAATTAGCATTTGGGCCTCTTTTTAGATTCTGCTCTGGGTTCATTGATCTTTTAGTTTATTTATGTGCTAATGCTACAATTTTTTTTCTTAATGAAATTTAACTTTAATTTTCTTTTCTTTTCTTAAAAATATTTTTATTGGTTTCAGAGAGGAAGGGAGAGGGAGAGAGAGAGAAACATCAGTGATGAGAGAGAATCATCGATCAGCTGCCTTCTGCACGCCTCTCACTGGGGATCGAGCCCACAACGCGGGCCCTTGACTAGAATTGAACCTGGGACCCTTCACTGAGCCAAATCAGCTAGGGCGAATGCTACACACTTTTAATTCCACCAACTTTATTTTTTGTTCTCTTATAAAATTAGTCCTCTCTCATTTCTCTTTTTCAGGATGTTTTTGGCTTTTCAAAAGAATTAGTTTCTTAATCTGTAAAATGGGAATAATAACATTCACCTCACAGTATTTGCTATCATTCATGTAAAGCATTTTCTTAGTTTACTATTGATTAAATACTCAAGTTATTGCTTGGTATTATTACTATGGTAATGCAAAAAACCCCCCAAAAAATGTTAAGGTCCTTTTATGCAGACCCTCTGTCTAACTTTCGTATTTTGGTTTTGACCACTTTCTTCAAAGGGCCCAACCATATGCCTATGCAGGGGCCTGGGCCCAGCCAGCTCAACCTGACCAACAGCTCCATGAGCATGCCCGCCAGCAGCCACGGCTCCATGGGCGGCTACAGCCACGCGGTGCCGTCCTCCCAGAGCGTGCCCGTGCAGAGCCAGATGACCATGAGCCAGGGCCAGCCCATGGGGAACTACGGCCCCCGACCAAACATGAACATGCAGCCCAACCAAGGTAACGAGCTGGGTGTCCCTCTCACTCGCGTGCAGCATCAGCCTTGAAAAGAAAACAAAACTGTCAGGTTGTTCGCTGATGTGTAAAAATGTAAGTTGGATGTCAGTAGCAATTAAAAGGAATGTTGAGTTTGACATCAGCTTAAAATACTCTTATTTTTTACATTTAGAAGTTAAGTTGCTTAATTTAACTTTTTATGTAAGCTTATTTATTTTTATGTCTTTGATAGTTTATTTGAGATGCTGTATTTTGGGATTTTTAAAAAAAGTTAATGAATAACTTGAACGCTAATCAATGAAAGCTTTAGAGCTAGAAAATTGAGAAAATAGAATTTTAACAATTCACCTACTCTTTGGTTCATTTTACCTGTGAAGGATATATTAATTTGTATGGATTTGCCTTGCTTTACATGGATGTTTTCTGATGCCGAGTTTCAGCATGTCAAGGTCATTGTCACATGATTTGTTACTACAGCGTTGAGTGGAGGTGCTGCTCTTCTTGCATTAGACTGGTGTGAAGTCTATTAGCGTTTATTACAGTCTCAGAGAAGGGGATTGTTACCATGTTTCTCTTTTAAGTATTCTTGTGAATAATAGCTAGAAACCGGTAAGTGGCGCTCTGTTCTGCTAATTGCCTGTTAAACATGTGGCATATTGCCAGCCTAAAGCTTTCTCAATTATGAAATGTGGTGAGGTTACGAGTATAAGATAGATTTCATGTATTTGCAATAAAATTTTCTAGATTTTGATTACGATAAGTCACTGAAGTGAATTCAGATGAAGTCAGTGTTAATCTTTGGTAATTCTTTGTGATGAAATAATATATTCTAAATTTTAAATATTAATACAAGGTATTTTATGTAATTTTGATGAGGTGTACTGAAAACAAAGGGAGACAAAGGGTAAATTGTCAGTGAAAGCAGCTGCACAGAACTGGTGCTGGCTTCATTTCTCTCCCAAGTGCAGTGCCGGACGGAGTATGGCTCCTCGTGGGTCCGGTGGGTCCGGTGGGTCCGGTGGGTCAGAGGGAGCTCCGTGGTCTCTCCATCCAGCGGCAGCCAGGAGACGGCACACAGTCGACAGCGATTCTGACAGCAGCCACAGTCAGGTTGACACACTTCTTAGAAACTAGCTGAGACAAGTTAGAGTGTACCCAGAAAATGGAGGCTGTTGCAGTAGAGGTTGCTATGATAAAAGGTTTGAAGAAGAAGGAAATAATGCTTGCAGCAATATGGGTGTAGGAGAATAGTTACTGTTTTTGGAGAAAGGAGTTGTATTCATAGGAATTGTTCATTTCAAACTTAAGGACCGACTATTCTTTTTTAAAAATGTCATCTTTTGTACTAATGTGTAGTTTTTTCTTTTACTATAATTGTTAACATTATTTTTTGCTTTGTTCCCATAATTTATGAATTTTGTAATAGAAAGAAGACTTCAGAAAATGACTATCTAGGGATCTGATTTAAGGAAATATAAGTTACTTTTCAAAAGGGAGATTAGGATGGAAATAAGTGAAGAAATTTTCAATGTATTAAAAAATCTCTTCAGGAAAAATAAAATACTTTCAGTTAAGTTTTGATATTTTAGAATCAAAGAAAATTATAATTACAACAAAAAATTATACTAGGTTTTAGCAATGTCTACTCTCAATCATGAAGAAATAAGTGTCAGTAACTAAAGTTCTTGATACTTATGTTTTAATACTTTTTAATACATTCATGAGAATATTTCTAAAACTTTCATGTTATAAAAATTTCTCTTTTAATAAACTGCCCCTATTTTTACTATGGAAAATCTATCATGGTTATAAGTTTCATTGGTTGCTTTGAAATTCAGCTAAGTTGTACTAGTTGTAGTGACTTTACTAAGCTTTTAAGGGTTTTCTTAGTTACTTGACTCTTGTTTTTTATTTTTGTTTTTGTATTTATAAATGTCTTATTATAATTGTGTGTTTGGGGGGTTATCCTATATAATAAAAGCCCACTATGCTAAGTGTCCGACTGTTCGTTCGACCAGTCGCTATGACATGCACTGACCACCAGGGGGCAGGCGCTCTGATTAGTAGGTTACCTTGCTGCTGGGGTCTGGCTAATCAGGACTGGGCGAGACAGGCTGGACACGCTCTGGAGCCAACCTCCCGCGGTCCTTCCTGGCTGGCTAATCTCCCGCAATCCCTTCCTGGCCTCTAAAATATTACTTCTAATTAATTTCCTTTCAATGTGCATGAATCCGTGCACCGGGCCTCTAGTATGACAAAAAGATTTTTTTATTTCTCATAAGATGTTAATATATATGAACAAGATCATGTGCATGTTTTGTGTTTCTCCAGGTCCAATGATGCACCAGCAGCCTCCTTCCCAGCAGTACAACATGCCCCAGGGTGGTGGGCAGCACTACCAGGGCCAGCAGCCGCCCATGGGGATGATGGGCCAGGTCAGCCAAGGCAGTCACATGATGGGCCAGAGGCAGATGCCGCCCTACAGACCGCCCCAGCAGGGTAAGGGCCCCGCTGGGAATGGCCGCGTCATAGAAATAACAGTTGGGAGGCTTTCCATTTAGTGAACTTTTCATCCAGGCTAAGTTAGGGCTTGTATTTCTAGACCGGAGGCCCGGTGCACACATTTGTGCACGGGTGGGGTTCCTTGGCCTGGCCAGCGATCGGGGCTGATCGGGGCTGTCTCGCCCAGTCCCACTCGGGGCTGATCGGGGCTGGCCAGCCTGGGGGAGGGACCATGGGAGGTTGGCTGTGGGAGCGCACTGACCACCAGGGGGCAGCTCCTGCATTGAGCGTCTGCCCCCTGGTGGTCAGTGGGCATCATAGAGACTGGTTGACCGGTTGTTCGGTCGACCGGTCATAACGGTCACTTAGGCTTTTATTTATTTATTTTTATATATATATATATACATGTACATATATATATATATAAGTAATTAAAGAAAACACCACTGTATATTTTTTTCCTGAGAGGTAGTGGGTACAGTAGGTACAAAGGGTTACAAATTGGGTAGGAACTTCCTGGTATTCAGCTTTCCTTTCATCTTTTCTGGGAAAAGATTACATCATAAAATTTTATATCAAATTTTATATTTACAGCAGAAAATACTATTTTATTGTTGAGAATGTACTAAATTATATGGTCAGAAACAAACCCTAATTTATTTTAAACTGCTGTAATATCAAAATAAAAAGGAAATTAATTTTCTACTAGTTTGACACTTTTTAAGAAGTTAGTGTTTGTGTTTTTGAGTTGGTATTGCTTGATATTGCATGCATGGCCTTAACATCAGTTGTTGTGAAATGTGTGTGCTGTTGGCTGTGTGTCTGTGTGTGTGTGCATAGAATAGTTAGAAGTTTACGAACACCAAAGCTTGGGAGGGGACTCGACAGCAGAGGAACAGACTCCCGTGACATGAGGTCAGGAAGAAGCCGTTGGTGCCCGAGAACCGATTGCTGACGTCTTGCCCTGTTGTGGTTTGCAGGCCCGCCCCAGCAGTACTCGGGCCAGGAGGACTATTACGGGGACCAGTACAGCCACGGCGGACAGGGTCCTCCGGAAGGCATGAGCCAGCAGTATTACCCTGATGGTAATCCCCCTGACGCTCACTCCCCGTGTCTGTCCCTGCCCTGTGTTACTGTAGGAAGCCGTCCAACATCACGTGTGGCTGACGGAACTAACGGTGTGCTGCGTCTACATTAAGCACCAGTAGTCTGAGCATCAGCGACAGCGCTGGGTCTCCTCTGTTCAGAGTCTGTCTCATGTGGATGTCCCGCAGCAGTGCCGTCGGGCCACGCTCTGTTAGTGCCGTCCTTTCATAAAGGAGGAGCCTTTTATGTTTGAGTTGTTCCTTTGAACCAAAACTGACGTTATCGATTTACCTTTTTAAATAACAGCTTTATTGAGATAGTTCATATACCAGAAAGTGCACCTCTTGGTTTACTTTTAGCATTGTATACTATAAATGCATAGACTTCCTCAAGTTTTTTCTGTTTCATCATTTTAGTTGATGTTGCGTGCTTCTTAAAGAACTATGGTTTGTATACAGTAGCATTTGCATTTGAGAAACATTTGGAGGCTAAATTATACCCAGAACATAGTTGTATATAGAGTTAGTGGAAAAGGAAAGGTATTTAGAAAACAAAGTTCATTTTAGGTGTTTAGTTTAATGGCGTACTTTAGTTGGAAGGCGGCCTTGCGAGTGGCCAGTAGAGATGGCCGCACTGGTGGCCAGCCCGGGGCCTGTCGCTGTCCCGCGCAGCCTTCCCGGCTCCTGCTGGTCTGGCAGGCTCGCCGGCGGCGGTGACGGGGAGGGCACACACACAGGCGCGGTCCCGCAGAGGGGCTCCCACGTCACAGAGCGATGGGTCTTGTCAGCCAAGGGTTTGCGAAGTCCTCACTGACGTAGTCTGCTCCCGGGGTGGATTCGAGGTAAACGCTTCAAAAGAGAAACGAGGGAAGCTAAGAATTACGGCTGAAGTCTTGGGACCATGAACTGGAAGCCGATGCAAACGAGCAAGAAGATACCATTTGGTGTCTGAGAAATCATTTTACCGCCACGTTTTATCAGAGTGAACCCTGAAGGCACGTGGTGGCGGATGTGGGTTCCGCGGAGGCTCGGCGTGCGGGCCCAGCAGCGCCACCTGCACAGCTGCACGCAGCGCCTGTGTGGGCGCGGGTATGTGTGGTGATTCTGGCTAGAAAGTGACTTCTTTTTTTTTTTTACCTCAGGGTTTCTTCCCCCGAATTACTCAGAGTGTTGTGGTTTTTAGTTTTACATGTAGACATTGTATTAAGTAATTTCTTAGACTATAGATATTTTAAAAAGGAGAAATCTAGATTCTTAAATTTTATTAGGAGGTTTGCTGAATATAAATGATTGGTTTGTTTAACTTTTAAAATATATTTTAAGTAATTGAGTTGAATTTGGTACTGTTAGTTTGGCCCTGAGTATGTCCTGAAATATGAAATTTGTATTGTTATAAATAGGATCTTTCTATACAAAATAGATGTTATTTTTGTAAATATCAGAACTTTAAAGTTCTATAAGTAATACATCTTATTTCATTGGGATTTAAAATGTTATCTGGTATCATTTTGCATAGGTGTGTATTAATATGTTTGTCTGACATTTACATAGATTCTTTGTTCTATTTACAATGACTAATTCTCTTAGACATCATTAGATATTTTCTTACTCTGTTTAGTTTTTATTTTTTAAAAATATTTTTATTGATTTCAGAGAGGAAGGGAGAAGGAGAGATAGAAACATCAATGATGAGAGAGAATCATTGATTGGCTGCCTCCTGCACACCCCCTACTGGGGATCAAGCCTGCAACCCAGGCCTGTGCCCTGTCCGGGAATCAAACCGTGACCTCCTGGTTCATAGATAGATGTTCATCCACCGAGCCACCACGGCCGGCTCTTCCTCTGTTTAGATCTTTATGCCGTAAACATGTCGATTGGGAGCTGGCAGACTTTCTCTGTAAAGAGCCAGAGAGAAAATGTTTTCGTCCTTGTGTGCCACATGCTATCGATCTCAACCACTGGACTCTTGTCGCAGCATGAGAACAGCTATAACTATAAGCAGGCAGGCGGGTTAGACTGCAGGCCCGGTTTGCTGACCCTCAATTCAGATATTGATGAGATGGTGTAGGAACGTTGGATCCTAGAGCCCTGACTATAACACTTATTCATAACTGTGTTCCTCCTCCCTCAGTTAGGGAGTCCACTGAATCGTAGCTCAGACCTTCGCCAACTGAAAGGTTATTCCCTGCATTTCTTTGCAATTTGATTCAAAGGACTAGAGTATCGATCTTCACTAAACTCCAGTCATCTTACAGGCGAACTTTATCGTGTCTTAAAAGTAAAGGTGTACTCCACTTAATACAGCATTAACTTCATCGAGGGGTATGTTTATGTTACCCTAGAAATATTTCCTGTGGGCTTCCAGAATGGCAGCATTAAGCATTATATTTTTGCATCTAGAAATATTTTGAGATACTGTATTTTATTCAAGTAAATAGAGTGTGAAAAATTTGTTTCAGTTTTTTTCAGGGGAAGAAATTTATGGAGCTCTTTTGTATTTTACATTATTTAGCATATGCTGTGGCATTGGCACCCAGAACTGGTGTTTGACAAAAATGATAATTGTTTCCTTTGTTTATTGGAATTTAATTCAAGTTATTTACATGTGAAAGGCCTAAATGCTTTCATTCTCTTTAAAAAAATGGAAGATAAAGTTTTCCTCTCCTCAAATGAGGATTATCAGAGTTAAGACTAAGGGTAATGTTTTTAAAACTACTGTTTTTTGCTTTTAAGAAAACTTGAAAGTTATCTCGGTCTGAAAACAATCACGTTGGTAAATATTTGGCTAATGCAATTGAAATTATTTTTTATGTATTTCCATTTCTTTCTCTCTTTTTTTCAGTTTTATCTGAAAGTTTAAATATATTTAGGGTTTTCACTCAGTGGCCATTAACGTTTCTCCCTGTCTCTTGTCGAATTGATGTAGGTCATAATGATCACGGTTATCAGCAACCGTCGTATCCTGAGCAAGGCTACGATAGGCCTTACGAGGATTCCTCACAACATTACTACGAAGGAGGTATCGCTATACCTTCACACGTGCACACACACGCCCTCCCACAGGAACCCGCAGCCTTGCCCAGGCCTCCTCCCGTGCACAGCTCTCTCGTAGAGCAGTAGCTGCTGCCTGTCTGGAGAGTTACAGGGAGCCCAGGCCCCCCGAGTCATCTCCGTGCAGATATTTGCCTGTGTAACCATGACCGCCATTTCTAACAACAGTAAAAGGACTAAAACGGTTACAAGTAGTTGCTTCCCCAGTGGAGGTTTTCTCTCTGAACACAAACCCAGCTCTCCAGTGTCGTGTGTGTGTCCCACATGTATGGTCTCCCCTACAAGTGTAGTGCCGTAGGAAGCAGCTTGCTGACCTCGTGTAGCTGGCGTGTGCTCTCGTAGTGTCTTTAATTCTGTCTTTTTATTTTATTTAGCTTAGTCATGACCTCTGACTGTGACGTTCCAGTCAATGTAATGCTCGTATGGCAGAGGCGCTGGAAATGCTGCAGTTGAACCTTGCAAATTGGCTTTAACTGCAGTGTGTTTGGCCGAAACCCTTCTGTTTGGTTTGAGTTTTTCTTTGTTTTGTTAACTTTAAAAAATCAGTATGGCATTTTATTTTGTTCTTGTGTTGTTGGCTCTGCATCTTAGAGGAAAGAGCTCGTTAAGCCGACTTCTCAGTTTCCCCCTCTTCTCCCCTCCCTGCAGGAGGCTCGCAGTACGGCCAGCAGCAGGAGGCCTACCAGGGCCCGCCTCCCCCGCAGGGCTACGCGCCACAGCAGCAGCAGTACCCGGGCCAGCAGGGCTACGCCGGCCAGCAGCAGGCCTACGGTGAGCCGCCCTCCGCCCTCAGCTCCGGAGCATGGGTGTTGGCCATTTCTGAAAAGTCACAGTTCTGCCTCAGTCTAGCGGTGTCCAGAGAAAGTGCTCTTAGATAAACTGCTAATCTGTTTAAAAAGAAACAAACTAGAGATGATTCAGTTACCACAGGAATGCCCTGGAGCCATGCACAGGGCAAGACATAGGGATCCGGACCTGCTGTGCTCACGGCCACCGCCAGCTCTGCACGGGCCTGGACACCCGATGGCGTGGTTGTTCACTGCCCTTGTCTACACAGTCCAGTGAGCAAGTCTGTTTCTACAACTGGTGGCTGTTGTAACTGCTCTTAATTTTTGGAGGGCCCGCCAGACTGCTTTCCAGAGCGCTGGACCGGTCTGCGCTCCCACCAGCAGGGAGGGGGGTCCCTTTCTCCACAACCCCAGTATCGCTTGCCTTGTTGGTAACACCCCTCTAGCAGGCAGGAGGTGGTATCTCATTGTAGTTTTGATTTGCATTTTCCTGGATCATGTATCATAGAAATGTACACTTGAAACCTATATGATCCTATTAACTAATGTCACTCCAATAAATGTAATTAAAAAAACTAGTGACCATTACTGTGGAAGATAATACTGATTTTTAAAGTACAAATGTGGTCTGCTCAGAATGCATACAGAAGCGCTCTCTCATTCGCTCCTGGTGGCACCCACATCCGCAGGGCGCAGTGACTGCAGCTGTGTCCTGCGAGGTAGCTGATGTCGGCCTGTGAGGAACTGGCTCGATACGGAGTGACAGTGACGAGGAGCCGAGACCTCAGCCTTCAGTCTCAGGCGACTGTAACAGTGTTGGAAATAGGAGGCTACAGTTTCAGGGAAAGCAGTAGCTGTTATTAATTTGACATCATCTAGCTAATATGGCCTCTTTCTTACATCAGTGATGTCTTCTTTCTGTTGATGGATGTCAGCACTGCTGTCACTGCTGCACCTCCACTGTGACAGCAAACCTAGGAGCCAGGGTCGCTGGCAGCCCTCTGGCTGCCTTCAGACGGCACTGAAGCTCAGGCAGGTGTGGGAGGCAGGCGTTTCCCAACAGGCCAAGTTCTGGTTTCTCCGTTTCACACGTGACTTTAGAATGTCCCAGGGATTTCCTGGTTTTACAGAGAGACGTTCTTACTCTTCTCAAATGGAAACATTTAATGGCCATTGAGTATTTGTACTTTGAATAAATAGAGTGTTCTGGTTTTATTATATTTGCATGAAACAAATACGTAGCTAAATCAGATAAATGTATTGATTTAAGAGCAATAATTGTTTTCAATGGGAAGAGAGGGTAAAGAAAGTTAAATGTTTTTAGTTCAAGTAGCTAACCATGGTTTTGTTAGATGTCAGGAACCCTAAAGAAGTTCCCATTTTGCTTATCCAGAGATTTCAGTTATCAAACTTTCTTCTAGTAGAAAATTTAGAGTTTTAATAAGTGGATGTATAGCGACATCAGTAAAATAATAGGCTGATGTCATTTATTTAAGCCTGAAAATGTATTGTTCTCTTTGGCACTTTCCTCTGCAATTGATGTTCTCATGGCAGGTTTTGAAAGGCTGTGGTAGAAACATGTGTAAGTACCAGAGCTTTTTAGCTTCTGCTTCCGAAAGCATGCTTTGCAACAGATAATGGTAGAGTTTACGAAATAGACATATTTGTTTGGTCAGCCTAATTAGTTCCTTGTCATCTTTGACATTTGCACTCATGCATTTTTGTGGGTTGGGTGTTAAAGGTGGTGGGCACACGGTGTGTGATCTTGGATCAGGCTTCCCACATGCAGCTTGTGGCTTCCCAGCCTTCTTTGCTTTGTCAGGACACTGTGACAGTGAGCGCGTCAGAGCAGAGCAGAGCTCTCCTTTGGCGATGGCCAATATAAGTCTAATTCTACATGTAAGATCATTCCTTTTGATTCTCCTGGTTATTGCACGTACACATTAGAGTTACACAGCTGTAAATATCATGATTCCCAAACTGTTCAGAAATGGTTCCAGTATTTTAGTTTGAATCTGCTTCTCGCCTTGTCTTTTATCTCTTGCTTATACTGGTTAACTTTCTCATAAAATAGGTGCTTTTATGAGCACTTTGAACACATCCAGGTGAACATTCTTAGCCTAGAATGAACTGCCTTCCAATTCCTGAATCTCTTACTCATCTTGACATACACGTTTTTAATGGCTGATGCAGAACACAATAGTTACACTGAATCAAAGCCCCTGGTACGGAGTGGCATCCTTAAATGACTTTCACTCTTATTATTTCAAAAAGCATTTGAGAAAATCAAGATTCCAAACTACCCTTTTTAGCTTAGGTATAAAGTACAGCCCCTCGTTCTAAACGCTTCTGGAGCTCTGGGAGTGATGTTCACCTGCGCTCTTGTTATGCTGATTATTTTGCAGGTCCTTCCCAGGGCGGGCCAGGCCCTCAGTATCCGAACTACCCGCAGGGTCAAGGGCAGCAGTACGGGGGGTACAGGCCGACGCAGCCCGGACCACCTCAGCCCCCGCAGCAGAGGCCGTACGGATACGACCAGGTGGGTTACTGGCAGCGGGTGACCGCCGCATTGCTTGCGCGTCCTTGATTAGGTTAAACATTGTTACTGGAAGCTCATTTTTCCTTCTGTTCATAATACATGAGTTGACCAACAAAACCCACTTACTTTAACTCTATTTCCTGGACTGCTGGACAGGGGCGCGGAATACTGCTGACATGGAACCGTCTTCTCTGGGCACCAGCGTTCGTTCAGATTCTCCTTCCCCTTCCCCTTCCCATTCTCATCGCACTCCCCTCCACACTTCTTAACACCCATGGTCTCCCTTCTGTTCACGTTCCTGCTTACTACCTGCCTCTGCCTCCATCCCTGCACATGTCCATGGTCTCAGGGCGCGATGAGCTTTCTTCCCTGTTACCTCTCCTTCCTCCGTCAGGTGGGTGGAGGCGTGGCTCTCGCCGTCAGTGGCTCTCCTGAGCCCAGTGTCTGTGTAGGTCCCTCCTCCCAGCAGTGAGCTGCTCAGCCTCCGTCTGTGCCAGTCTTACCTTGTGAATCTTCTCAGACAGACTCTGAATTACAATAGCGAGGACTTGTTATGCCGGCCGCTTCTTGAGGTGGAGTTCAGGTTTGCTAGTGACTCTGGTAAGGATCATCTGGCCTGTTCACCACGTAAGCCACTAGAGCAGGCGCTGTTTTTGGAAGTCTGGGTGTCAGGGCCCGCTGGTGGGTGAGGAACAGCTCGTACGGCGCTCATCAGAAATGGAGGCGGGAGCCTTTCTCTCTCACTCATGTTCCAGCCCTTTGCTGACACTTCCCACTGAAGTGATAGAACAGAGGCCCAAGAGGCTGGCGCTGAGGGCGGGGACAGAGGCTGGCACTGAGGGCGAGGACAGAGGCTGGCGCTGAGGGCGGGGACAGAGGCTGGCGCTGAGGGCGGGGACAGGCTGGCGCTGAGGGCGAGGACAGAGGCTGGCGCTGAGGGCGGGGACAGAGGCTGGCGCTGAGGGTGAGGACAGAGGCTGGCACTGAGGGCGGGGACAGAGGCTGGCACTGAGGGCGGGGACAGAGGCTGGCACTGAGGGCGAGGACAGAGGCTGGCGCTGAGGGCGGGGACAGAGGCTGGCGCTGAGGGCGGGGACAGAGGCTGGCGCTGAGGGCGGGGACAGAGGCTGGCGCTGAGGGTGGGGACAGAGGCTGGCGCTGAGAAAGGACACTAGAGTCACTCTTCTCCTCACCAGTGTTTCAGGATGAGCGTTGGCCAAGTGTTGCTGAACATAACTATAAAGTGCATTAGTGTTTCTAAGTACTTTAATTCTGTTCAGAGGGCAATAGTCCATTAGATAGCTAGTGGCATGGGGCAGCTGTTCAAGTAAGTCCCCTTCTGTGGAAATGTAAGCTTTTGGGGTACGAGGTCCTATGGGGCTCAGGCATTTCAACTCTAGATACTTTGTTGATTTAAGTAGTTATGGGAGTTGGAGGGGGATTTAAGCAGGGGAAGCAAGCAGCTGATGATGTTCTTTCCAGTGAGTTCTGTTTTTGGAAAACAGGTGCTTTTATGAGCACTTTAAACACATCTAAGAAGTTTTTGTTGAAATACTAGTGCATACTTTCTAGTGTGTTTCTCTTTTCTTTTACCTTTTTTCTTCTGTTTTACTTTCTCTCTAAAACCTAAACTCGGCAGTTGTATCCTGGACTCACCTGCCGGCATGGTGGGGTTTGGCCGCATCACCTGCTGGATGTCTGTACCCTTTCTCGCCGGTCAGCCAACTGGCTTCCAGGTCCACTTTGCTAAACGCAACAAAACAAATCAAACTTCCCTGGATTTTATGCACCGGCTGCCTCTCTGAAGCGCTTGGCCTCGGGGAAAGGCCACGTGTTTAGAAGGCTTTTTCCTTTACCTCCAGATACCTCTCACCCTTGCACTTGTCCCACATATCTTTGCTGTTAATTCTTAATAGTAATGATAATAAGCTCAGTAGTCACAAGGTTGTCCCACTGGCATCACATTTGTATACTCAAATAGATCACACCAGAATTTAGAACCAGAACTTCTCCCTCGTTGTCCAAATCAGTCCAGCAGAATTCACCACACATTGAAACTTCCACTGTGTGATAGGTGCTGTTCTGTGGTCAGAGGCTCTGAAGTTCATTTGCAAGTGAATAATATCAGAAGAAATTACAGAGGTACTATGTACCGAAATACTAGCAATTTTTGTTATAAATGCAATAGCTTTTATAGTATGGCAATGTTAAGATTTATTTGTGATTTTCTTGCCCAACTATTATCTAATTGTATTTTAAAATTTATCCTTTAGGGACAGTATGGAAATTACCAGCAGTGAAAGTTCTCACATTCCCGTGGCCAGCACCTGCCAGCAGCCACACCCACGCAGCCCTGTGGACCCTCCGGGAAGAGCCCCTTCCATTGCACCCCGTTGTTGGAGAAGCCTTGGGCTCGGGCTGTGTCACCAGTCGGCGGCCGTGTGGCTTAGTTGCGTAAAAGCCTTTAGTAGCTCAAAAATACTCTTTAATTCCCCATTTCTACTCTAGATGGCAACATTGGACAGAAAATAGGCTGCAACCAATTTGCAGTGGTTCCGGGACTGTTTCAGATGGACTGTTACAGGCTGGGGGTGCGAGCAGCTTCGTATGTTTTGCAGGTTAAGGGAATTTAATACTTTTCCACAGACGCTTTTGTAAGGGGGAGGGAAATGTACACTTTCTACAGTTAGCAATATTTTGTATATTATGTTTATTTCATGTGAACATGCAGGCGGTACACTACGCGTGGGGCAGAGGCCGCAGTCCTGCTCCCGAGGGCGGGGCGTGTGGGCGCTTCATCGTGTCGGTCTCGGTGGTGAGGCTGCAGGTCCTGGGGGGGGAAGGCCGGCCCGCCCGCCCGCCATGGGTGTCCTCGAGGAAGTCGGACCCTTACCTGCTAGCTAATCAAGGGATGCAGTTTTGAGTAAAAAGACGTTTTTTAAAGCTTTCCAGTTTTGTGGATTAAAACCTTTTTATAAAGATCACTTATAATACAGTTTAAAATGCGAGGTAATGAGAATTCATGTGGGACCTGAAGAATCTTGGTAATAGTTTCCAGTAAATGGAATGGAATCCTCTCCTAAACCAGCAGTGAGTGGGAGTGGAGTGTTAGTTACCTTGTCAATCAGGGAGGTTAGTGATAGCAAAGCATTTTATAAACGAGATCAAAGAAGGGTCAGCATTGATTCGGTCATTTTAACATCAGGTCAGTTGGTTTATATACTAGAATAGTTCAAGAGACTTACAAACCTTTATTTCAGCTTTTTTAACTGGAAATAATACCATTTATAAAGGGCACTTGATTTTCCCCTTTCCTATGTTGGTTAATATAACACAGAAAGGTGTGTAGGAAAATGCTTGTTGGTGAGGCTGGTTAGGATCGGGATTGGGAGCCTAGAGGGTGCGTCTAGCTCACGTTGCTCGCTCGCTCGCCTGGCATAGTTCGCAGATGGAGACGCCGGTGCCTGGTTGTTTAGCTCAGTGCGGCGATATCGCATTAGGCAGGAGTCACGCATCGAGAGGTTTATAACCAGTTATTTCAGCAAATCTGAACGCATCCAGCCCTAAGGTAAGTTGCTGTTTCCATCACGGTTGCCCCTGCCCAGGGAACAAGATGTATTCTTTACCACGGAATTGGTTTTCCCACTTCCAACGGGAAGTGAAACGGAGGGAGTGCCGTTCATGTGACTGAAGCAGAACCTACTGTTCCGCACACTGTAGTCAGAGGAGGGACTCGAGTGTCTCCGAGTACGAGAGTGCGTGTGGGTTAGGTCGGGGCAGGTCTTATTCTCAGCGAGTCAGTAGGAAGTGGACATCGAGTCTGAGCGAGACGGCGCGGACGGCCTGGCGGGTTGGGATGCGCGCGGTTCTGTGCCAGTTTCCACCACTGTGTACTTGGTTGCTATTTAAAACTGTACCAGCTCTAACAGAGGAATAAATTATTTGTGATTTTAATTTTCTCATTTGTTTCTTTAAATTAGATCTCTCTGACTGTTGTTTTGTCTGGAGACTCTGCTGTGGGTATTTTATAGAAGTGCGTCCAGTAGAAGCAGACTAGATTTGTATTCTAGGACTTGATCAAAATTCTCTTGCCATGCCCAAGTTAATTAGAATTAACTGTTCAGTAATCAGCATGTTGTGTGGGCTGTTTGTTACAGAATGCTTTCTCTGAAAATGAAGTCCATGAGGCTGTAATCAGGATGACTGAATGAGATAAATGAGTTGAGGAGGCAAAATTGTACTAACCCAACCTGGTGTAGATACGTTATCTCATCTGAAGAAAGCTCAACTGACATTAAGAAATAATTTGTCTTGCCAGCCCATCTTCTGTTGTCTTATTCTCCTTTTAATGGAAACTAAAATTGCAATTTTAATAAGCAGAATTTCCTCCAGGACTTTCTTCCTGGAGACTAGTGCATTTGCAAGCTTTAATTGTTTTATAACAGTCTTATTCCGTAGAAGTTTTTAATTGGCGGTGACAAAAATTACCTTACTCCTTGGGTGCCTGGGCGGAAGAGCTGTACCAGTAGCTTTCTACCACATTTGACATTCTCGTACAGACAATACATTTTAAAACTGAAATTTGTATTTTATCAAAATGTGCATTATTATAATGAAGAGATGATTAGAACAGCCCATAACATTCCAGAAGCAAAATATCACTAAGAAATGCAGGGTGATTATTGATCAACATTTAAAAATACTTCACTGTGTTAGTGTAGTTGTTGGAGAATACCTTAGTATTTTTTTGTAGAATTGTGGTGACACATTGTTTGTGGTTTTGTTTTTAATTTCTTAATGGGAGTCTCAGAGAAAAAGCTAATGGAGAGAATGGTATAATGAGCCCATGTGCCAGTAACCCGACTTAGCCCCTGAGCAACTCCCGGCCAGTCTTACGCTGCCTGTTCACCGACCCACCAACGGAAGAGCACACTGTGTCCTTTAGTTATTTCTGTAAGTATCTTTAAAAGACAAGGACTCTTTAAAAACACCTTGGTACTGAAGGACTCTTCCTGTTTCTGAAATTTTGTATTTTCCGTGTTAACACTGAATTAGAAACCATCTCAGAAATTGTATGAATCACCGTCTTTTCTTTCAATTTAAAGTCTTCATAGTTAAGACATTAGCAAAAATAGATTATACAGAAAGCGAACATTCTCCATCATTTCATATCTCAAAGGTAATTATATTTCTTCCAATTTCATTTTACACATAGGCGCCAACATATATTATTGCTTTGTCTTTTAAAATAAAAATAGAATTATACTATCCATACTACTTTGCAACTTCCTTTTTTTTTAAAGTTAGAAATATCTTGAATGTTCTTTATTCCTGTATTATTGTTCCTAATTTTTTTTACTGCTGCAAAAACAAAGCTTTCCTAAGCTACCTGGCTAGGGTTTATTTTTCTTTACTTACTTATTTCGTTTGGTATGCTTGTTGCGGAATTTCTGTACGATACATTTCTGTTGTGTTAGGAGTAGCACTATATACATTTTCAAGCATTCCTCTAAAACAGTGGTTCTCAACCTTCCTAATGCCGCGACCCTTTAATACAGTTCCTCATGTTGTGGTGACCCCCAACCATAAAATTATTTTCGTTGCTACTTCATAACTGTAATTTTGCTACTGTTATGAATCGTCATGTAAATATCTGATATGCAGGATGTATTTTCATAGTTACAAATTGAATATAATTAAAGCATAGTGATTAATCACAAAAACAATATGTAATTATATATGCGCTTTCCGATGGTCTTAGGCGACCCCTGTGAAAGGGTCGTTCGACCACCAAAGGGGTCGCGACCCACAGGTTGAGAACCGCTGCTCTAAAAGGTACATCCTTGCCAACACCATAGGATTAGTCCTGTAAGTTTTTCAATTCTTGTAGGCTTTAAAAAACGCTATTTCAGAATTTCATTTGAATTACATTTGGTTTATTTGTAAGTTTGAGCATCTTTTCAAATGCTTAATGACACTTTGTTATTTTTTGCCCTGAAATACATTCAGTTTTTCTATTGGAATGTTTATTGTCTAAGAGAGAGGGGAGACAATAGAAGCACAATACACAAATACACATATAGTTACATGGGGTTTTCTCTGTATACGCATCAATCCCTTACCTCTTCTGTGTATTGCATGTCTCTTTAGTCTGTTCATTATTTTTTAACTTTGGCTGTGATGTTTATCACTGTGTTAAAGTTTTAAGATTTTATGGAGCCAATTTCTTGTTGCAACCTCCCTAGTTCCAAATTTATAAAAATATTTATACTTAAAAAAATTTATTGTACATGGTATGGTTTAGAGCACTAACTTTTTCCCTAAATGGATAGAGATGTTTCATAGCATTTATTGAATAAACCAATGATTAGGGATGCCACCTTATTTATTTAAAACATCAACTACAGTTAAGGCATGTCTGATTGATGCCATTTGAAAGACTAGCTGGATTCATTTCAGTGTAACTTCAGTTAATTGGCCCAAAGGTGTGTTTCCCCCCCAACAAGGTGTTTTTTATTAGATAAGCGTTAATTGCAAAAAGTATAAACAGTGACCGGCTTCTTAATAGAGGAGGATTGAAACCTAATTTTATGTAGAACGCCTAGAGCACTGTGGCGCTTTTTGTTTGTTGAAGATGTCAAGCTCTTTAATTTTTTGTACCCTACTCATTATCTCCGCATCTGCCCCAAATACCTCAATGTGGTTACTGTCAAAAAATTAAGAAATCAATACCAAATCAGTTGATTGTTTAACACTTGAAGTTTCAGAAATAAACAATGCAACATAGTTTTTATTAATTTAATAAAGACCTACAAATAGAGTGATCATGTAATTTACTGCTCAATCTGGGAAACTTGAGAATCAAAGGGAGGTAGTACACACAAACACATACATGTACATGCATACACATGTGTATATATGCATGTGTGTGAGATACTTTTCTGTATATGTGGTTAAATGTGTATGTATTCTTTTATTTTTTTCTTGATAGAAAGCCATAGTTTAAGAACTTGGATATTTGTGGGTGTATATGTGGCTAAATGTGTATGTACTCTTATTTCTTCCTGATAGAAAGCTATAGTTTAAGAACTTCGCTATGTGAGTGATGCATTTATGTTTGCAGAGGCTATAATCTTTTACTGTGATCTCATACTGAGGGGTTTCTCACGAAACAGTGCGTTAAACATAATCATTTCAAGTTAAAATAGATGGTAATACAATCGGGAATATTCTGAGAGGTTTTCGTTATTTTGACCTCTGATTATTCCCTGGTATTATTCTCTTTTAAAAATAATCCCCAAGGCCCTGGCTGGTTTGCTCAGTGGATAGAGCTTCAGCCTGTGGACTGAAGGGTCCTGGGTTCAATTCCGGTCAAGGGCACATGCCAGGTTGTGAGCTCAGTCCCGGTGTGGGGCATGCAGGAGGCAGCCAATCAATGATTCTCTCTCACTGATGTTTTTTTTTCTCTCTCCCTCTCCCATCTTCTCTGAAAAAAACTCAAAAACAAACAATAAAAATATATTAACAAAAAATAAAAACAATCCCCCAGTTTTGGGCGGGCACATGGCTGACTGCCTAGTGACCGCATTTTATAGGCCTTTGCTCTGAAACGGTGTCATGGGACTCGAAGGTCAGCCAGCGAGAGGCGAGCGGCGTGTGCGGGCTCCTCAGTGGCACCGGGAGTGGCTTCTGCTTTGGCTCCTTCCCTGGGGCTGCTCCTTTCTGGGGGCTGCTCTTTCCCCGGGGGCTGCTCCTTCCCAGGGGCTGCTCCTTGGGGGAGGGCTGCTCCTTCCCTGGGGCTGCTCCTTTCTGGGGGCTGCTCCTTCCCCGGGGGCTGCTCCTTCCCAGGGGGCTGCTCCTTCCAGGGGGCTGCTCCTTCCCCGGGGGCTGCTCCTTCCCCGGGGCTGCTCCTTCCCGGGGACTGTTCCTCCGACGGGAAAGGGCTCCGAGCAGGCGGCGAAGCAGGTGGAGCAGCCCCTCCCGCCACAGCTCCGCTTGGACACGGAACCAGCCGGGCTCGGCTGCCACAGCCGCACAGCCTGCGCTCAGGGCCCGGACCGCCCGGGATGACATGTCCTGAGCGTGAGGCCGTGCTCTCGCTCAGCGCTCATCCTGACTCAGTGGGACGAGCGTCCCGCAGGCGCCCGGCCCCCGCTGCGGGAGCGGCTGCTGTTACTAAGAGGAGGAGATGGGGCTCGTTTAGGACCCGAGAGATGCCTCCCCATCACCGTCGTCAGCGTAGACATTGGAGCCTCTGACAGCCGTGGGGCAGGGCTCCGCAAGCCTCAGTCTGTAACCCGGGGCGGCTGTCACTTGTCGGGGGAGTTTGTCGCCACCGCTTCCTGCTGTTTGCTGTGACTTGCACTTGGTTCTACTTACCCTGCCAACTTTTTTGGTTAAGAGAGAGAGAGGGAGGCAGGGAGGGTGGGAGGGGGGGAGGGAGGGAGGGAGAGAGAGAGAGAGAGAGAGAGAGAGAGAGAGAGAGAGAGAACGTGCCCTACAGCATTTGCTTCTCACCTGGGAGGGTTGTGTCCGCGGGGAGCGTGTGGGTTGTGTCCGCGGGGAGCGTGTGCCGGCGGGGAGGCTGCTGGGCATCGTGACCGTTGTCCACGCGGTGTTTCACCCTCATCTCTCCCCAGCCCTGACCCCATTGGCTCAGCACGATCACAGCGGCCGAGGGCTCAGGGCCGCGGCGGGGACTCCAGGGGTAAACGCAGGGTAAACGCAGAGCGAGGTGCGGCTTCCCTCACCCACCGCCCGTCTGCGGGCCCGGCCTCTGTCCGTGACCTGCTGTCCCCTCTTCCCGGGACCTTGCTTCTCGGCCCGCGGCGTCCTCCCAGCTCGACGTGGCGCGCAGCCCTCGCTCGCACGTGGACACGGTGGACACGGCCGTGGAGGAAACACGCACTGATGCTCATTCCCCGCTGGCACCCGCAGCCCGGCCCTGATGCGGCGGCCCAAGGGCGGACCCCGTAACTAGACCAGGAGGCGTCCCTCACTCAGGCTCCCAGGCTGTTCTGAACGCCATGCTTCCTCCACGCCCCCAAAAGGCATGTTGAAGTGGAGTGATTACAACTGGGTTTTCATAAGAAGGAATTGGATTCCAAGCTGCAAATCAATGTCACTTAGCTCTTGGTTCTTTGAAGTAAAATCTACCTGTGATTACATGGCTTTGCATCATAATTTGTTGGAAGATAACAGTCCACGTTTAATCATTGGTCTCACTAAAGGTGTATCTTTTTGACTTAAAATTTTCTTTGGAAATAGGAACTGGGCATGGAGGTGGTCACTGAAGGCCAGAAGGAATGTATGTTTTCTGTTTGTTTTGGTTTGTTTTGGGGTGTGTGTGTGTGTGTGTGTGTGTGTGTGAACATTCCGTGTAGACTTCTGGTCAAGAAGGCATCTCATGCTTTGACGTGCCCTCTCCACACACACGCTGCTGCTGTAGATGAAGCAGAAGAGGACCGCACCACAGGGACCAGCCTCGAGCACGGTGAGCATCCCAGTGGGACAAAAAAGGAGCAAACATGTAAACGGGTGAGTGAGGCTGTCACCGTGGGCCATCTGGGTCCTCAGTCCAGAGCTGGTGGTGGTACTCGAGAAAGCGGCTTCTACGAAGTAGTAGAAACAAGCATTCCACAGGATGGGGTGCTGGAGGCAGGGGTATGCTTGGCGTCCGAGGCCAGACTGTGACCCCCACCCCCACTGTCCCCACTCACGGAAGGCGGCTGAGCTTGCTCCTGCTGCCCACTCCCGGGACGTGAGGACGCTGAGGGTCACGGAGTGGAAGGTGCCTCGCCATCTGGGGCCGAAGCAAGGTGCCTGCAGCTTGGTGACGACGGGGTCCAGGAGTTCCGAATGCCACGGAGGGGCTTGGTTCTGGGTGTGACGTAAGGGCCCAGGGGGCAAGAGGAAAGGGAAGGATGGGGAAGAGAGGACACAGGAAAAGACCAGTAAAACCTCCTACTTGAAGCTCATGAATTCAAATGTCAAAATATGTCAACAAAATTAAATGACAGAACATGTATTTCTACCACATAAAATTCTACAGGATAGTCTGACATTGAAATTTAAAATTGTGAATGTTTAGGATGCTCAAGGAAATAAGTTCATTAGTGTACACAGATCCTCAGATAGATATCCAGTAAAAACATGAAAAACAAGTACAAAAGTGTTTGAGAAACCTTAACTAGTGAAAAATAGTCACTCACTTGGCATAAACTAGGCCGGCACAGGGGAAGAAATGTGTGAATGAGATGGTCGTCTGGAAAACTGTCTTATACTGAAGTACAAAGAAACAAAATGACTCAAAAATAGGAACATTTAAGAGCGAAGAAAAGCTCCAGAAGAAGGAAAAGGAGGGATTGGCAGAAAAGCAACATGAGAGAGAAGAGAAGAGAAGCTGACAGTTCTCTACAGTTGAGTCTATGAATACTCAGATTGTAAATTCACCCTAAATCCAGTCGATGCAAAGAAAAATGAATCTACATCAGATACATTGTGATGTGTTCGAAAGAAGCAATCTAAAAACTACCTGGGAGTAAAGGTACGTTACCTGTAAACAAATACAGCACAGACAGGAGGATTTTCTGCAACAAGGGGAAGATACAGGATGAAGTACTGAGGGAAAGTGAGTCACTCTAAATGCTACACCAGCTGAGCTATTTCTGTAGTGAGGGCAAAGAAAACATTTTCAGACAGAGGAAGACCAGCAGAGCTTCTCAGCCACAGATGTATGTCAGAGAATAAAAATCCAAGCAGGAGGTGCAGGGTGCATAAAAGAGTAGAAATTACAGCAGCCGGCCTGCCTTAGTGGTTGAGCATTGACCTATGAACCAGGAGGTCACGGTTCGGTTCCCGGTCAGGGCACATGCCCAGGTTGCAGGCTCCATCCCCAGTGTGGGGCGTGCAAGAGGCAGGCGAGCAATGATTCTCATCATGGATGTTTCTGTCTCTCCCTCTCCCTCTCTGAAATCAATAAAAACATAAAAAAGAATACATAAGATCCTATATAATAAAAGCCTAATATGCTAAGTGTCATCTGGTCATCCGTTCAATCAAAGTGTAATATGCTAGTGATATGCTAAGGCCGCTCAACCACTCGCTATGACGTGCACTGACCACCAGGGAGCAGATGCTCCAACAAGTAGTTTAGCTTGCTGCGGGGGTCCGGCTGATCAGGACTGAGCGAGACAGGCCGGACACACCCTGGAGCCCTCCTGCGGTCCCTCCCTGGCCCCGATCATGCACTGGTGGGGTCTCTTGGCCTGGCATGTGCCTTCTTGTAATCCAGGACCTCTTGGGGGATGTCAGAGAGCTGGTTTCGGCCCGATCCTGCAGCCCAGGCTGAGGGGCCCCCCGGGTGCACAAATTCGTGCACCGCGCCTCTAGTTAGCACATAAAATTCACAGGAAGCCTTCCTTATTTGGTGCATTAACCAGCTCAGGTTGACGTGATGGCTGATTTCATCGATGACCTCACTTTACCCCTCTCTGAGCTCACTGAGAGGCAGTTTTCCTGCCCTTGAATCTGACCTTGGCTGTGATTTGCATTGGCCAGTGGCACGTAGCTGATGTGATTCAGACAGAACCTTGTAAGAGCGCAGGTGCCATTCCGCCTCCACTCAGCCTCTGCCTCTGCCACTGCCTCTGCCTCTGGTGGAGACCTGCCCGGCTGACCTGCTGAAGGAGCGGGACACGCGGAGGCTGAGCCAAAGCAGTGCAGTCGGCACCAGCCCTCCTCCGTGGGGTGAGGGGAGGCACCGGCCACCTCCGTGGGGTGAGGAGAGAGATTGGCCACCTCCGTGGGGTGAGGAGAGAGATTGGCCACCTCCGTGGGGTGAGGAGAGAGATTGGCCACCTCCGTGGGGTGAGGGGAGGCACCGGCACCCGCCGCTGACGCAGGTGCGGAAGCAGGTCTGGCCCAGGCGAGCTGGTCTGCGTGTTCATCGCAGGCCACGGGTTTGGAGTTCCCTGTTAGGCAGCACAGGCAGATGGCGATACAAGAACAAGACACAGGCGAGGGGCCCTGGGGATGGGTAAAGCGCAAAGCGACTCTCGGGGTCAGGAGACGGGAAAGACGGGAAACGTTTAGATCGAGCCGGAAGAGTGATCAAAGTGTTAGTGTAAACAATGGGAGAGTCACCCTGGCCGGGTAGAGCATCGGCCGGCGCACAAGGATCGCGGATTCGATTCCCAGTCAAGGGCTCGCACCTGGGTTTGCAGGTTCGTTTTCTGGCCCTCGTTGTCTGTGTGTGTGTGTGTGTGTGTGTGTGTGTGTCTGTGTGTGTGTGAGGGGGGTGGGGCGGGGGGTTGTCCAGGAGGCAACCAATGGATATGCCTGTCTCACATCGATGTTTCTCTCTCTCTCTCTCTTCCTCACTGCCACTCCATCTAAAAGCAACGAAAAATATCCTCTGGTGGGTTAGCAGCAACAACACCAAAAGCAAGAGTCAACATTAAAGAACAAGACAAATATCATCCAGAAATTTAGAGCCAGAAAAGAGGGAGGGAGAGGGAAAAGGAAGAAGAAACAGAGAAAATGTACTAATCCAGGGAAAGGAAGGAATGAAGAAAGAAAAAGTGTGGCAAAAATTACTGTCCTAGCCCTGGCTGGTGTTGCTCAGTGGATAGAGCGTCAGCCTGTGGACTGAAGGGTTCTGGGTTTGATTTCAGTCAAGTGCACATGCCCATGTTGTGGGCTCGATCCCCAGTGGGGGGTGTGCAGGTGGCTGCTGATCAATGATTCTCATCATTGATGTTTCTATCTCTCCCTTCCTCTCTGAAATCAATAAAAAGATATTAAAAAAATTACTGTCCTATCTAATAAAAACATGATGATGGACTTGTATATAAATATATCAATAGTTACAATAAATATAAACATTAAACATTTATTAAAAGATATTAAATTGGGAGAATGCATAACTGTATTATTCTTTTTAGGAGATACTACTAAAACTATAACAAGGCTAGAAAATGCCAAGGTTTAAAGACAAGGAGAGAACCTTATAAGCCGCGGAGAAAAGCACTTAGTTACTTACAAGGGAGCATCCATAGGACTGTCAGCTGATTTCTCAACAGAAACTTTGCAGGCCAGAAGGGAGTGGCAAGAAATATTCAAAGTGATGAATAGCAAGGACCTACAACCAAGATTACTCTACCCAGCAAAGCTATCATTTAAAATTGATGGTCAGATAAAGAGCTTCACAGACAAGAAAAAACTAAAGGAGTCCATCATCACTAAACCAGTATTACATGAAATGTTGAAGGGTATTCTCTAAGAAGAGGAGGAGGCGGAGGAAGAGGGAGAAGGAGGAAGAGGAGGAAAAGGAGGAGGAGGAGGGAGGAGGAGGAGGAGGAAGAAAAAGATAAAAAGTATGAACAATAAAATGCCAACAAATGCATATCTACCAACAATTGCATTTAAAGATCAAAATGAACAAGGAATCTAATGAACAAAATAAACTGGTGAATAAAATAGAACCAGAGGCATGGGAGTATGAAACAGACTGACGAATCTCAGAGGGAAGGGGTGGGGGGTGGGTCGGGAAGAGTTAACCAAAGATCTTACTTACGGACACAGACAGTGGGGTGGTGGAGGCCTGGGGTGGAGGAGGGCAATGGGGAGAAGAAAGGGGGACATCTGTAATACTCTCACCAATAAACAATAAAGATTAAAAAAAGAAAATAGATACATTATATTAATACCAAAGTAGAATGTAAAGCGAAAGTGATAATAGGAATACAGAAAAATCCTAATAAATAAAAAACCATTTAAGGTATAATAACTTTGGAACATAGGAACAAAAATTGAAAATTTACAAGCAAAAATGTTAAACTCTAAAACCATAGTTTCAAGCTCCTTCTAGTAAAACTCGGCTCAGGCAACGGTCAGAGTATAGAACTGTTCTCTCTAATAGAAACATGCCAGCCCCATATGTGATTTGAAATGTATTAGTAGGTCCATTAAAAACAGAAATGGGAACTATTTTAATAATATATTTTACTTAACCCACATAAAACGCTCTTTCAATATTTAGAAAATTCATGAGATAGTTTACATTTTTCTTCTAGTAAGTCTTAGAAATCTGGTTGTTATTTCACACCGTATATCACTAGTCACATTTCAAGTGCCCAGTAGCCACATCTGGTCAGTGGCTACCACATTGGATAGCCTTGGTGCAAAAAATCGAATAGAAATGGAATCCTGTACCTGACAGGTTTTTTTTTTTTTTTTTAAGTTCTTAGTGCTTCTAATAATGTTTCCACTGATGTTAAGTTTGCATACTTACCTCTAACAGGTTTTGTATTTGATAGTTACGTCTTTACTTTGTACAAAGTTTTCTTAGTCAAATCACAGTCCAGGAGAAAATCCACCCAACTTTGTTTCCTCATAGCCAGGTAAAAATAAAAACAAGCTCAATTTCATTTTCCTCAAACCTCTGCTTAACGGTAAATAAACTTTGCCCGCCCTTTTCCATTGTATCCTAGGGTCATGAGGAATGACGACTGAGGTTCTTAAAATGTTTCCTTTTTGCATTCAGTTTTGAAAATTCTCTTTAAGTCCTGCAGGTCTGGAAGGTTAAAAACAACCGCACCTCCGGAGAGGACGTCTTGGGCTGTGTTCTTCCTTGGGGTCTTCTCAGCGCTTCCCGCCCACACTGGGTCCTCATCCTCCTCTAATTAAAAAGCCTCCCCGATCCAAAGCTCTACAGAAATCAATGCGCTCTCTCCCGCCAGGTAATCCCGCAGCCGCACACTGCAGTCTCCGGTCTGATTCTGCATGAGTTTGATTTTATATACTCTATTGTCATAATTTATTAACTTGATAAAATCTGCTGACTCCTCCTGGAAAATACCCTGTTTCTCTGTTATTTTCCCGTAGCTTTCTCTTTACAGCCGCTATTACTGAGCATTTACATGAGAATAGGCCCTTTGTTTTTTCTAAAAGTTCATCTGTGCCTGCTGTTTATTTTCTCCCCTGAAGCCACAGCTCGGTTTTTGATCTGCTTCGTGCTTTTCATATTGAAAGCCCTCCATGAACCCCGAGTAATTCATCCTCGCCTCCTGCCTGCGAGTTATCGGGGTGAGCTGAGTTGCCCCCTTTTTCTGGCAGGGCAGCCCCGAGAGACTGGAAGGCGATCCCCGGGGGATGTCGGAGTTCAAGTGGAAGCCCTTACTCCTAGAAGAAGCGCTTGTCCTGGTTACTCTGCTGGGTGATGATCGTGTCTATGACATCATGCCTGTTTTTTTCTCAGCAGCATTTCGGAAGGAAGGATACGTCGCCGGGAAACGGGAGATGGACGCTGGGTGGTGAAACTTCAAAAGTAAGTCCTCGCTCCATGTATTTCTCCGCGGAATGGTTGCTGGGCCCTCTGTGGGCAGAGCTGGGGCAGTGGCCGCACGTACCAGTGCGTTTGCGTGGATGGAGGAGCAGGTCCTCCGCACACAGGCCTTACACGCTGTTTGTTTCTGAACCACAGCTTTGGGGTCAGTTGGCAAACAGAGTGAATCATAAATAGAAGGTCCAGGATGCTCTCATTAGCCACTCAGCCAGCTTGATTTATTCAGGTTCTTTGGATTGTTATGCCCGGATGACCTGAAGAATCTGCTTACTGATTAGGGATCAGCAGCTGTGATGACTAAAACATAACATTTAGAACATCTGTGGAGCTGTTCTTAATGCTCCATGTGGTTTCTCGGAAAAGGGGGAGGTCCCGCAGCTCCTACAGATCAGTGTTCAGGCCCGTGGCGTGGGGCGAGGTCCCGGGCTCCCTGCCCCCTGAGATGCCCAACAGCGTCCAGTCCTCTTCCCTCCATCGACACAGTCCCGTGAAAGCCCTCCCAGAACCTGCTCGCAGGCAGCCACCGCTACCCTCCACCGATCCCTTTCTTTGGATCCATGTGATATTTTGTTTGAAGCTCTCTTACCGAAGTTATCATCGCCTACTGTCTTTTCCTCTTGTTCGATTAGACACTTCTTGGGGCAAAGACTGTAATGAATTCATCTTCATATTCTCCGAAGGCCTAGGATTCCAGTGGTATTCTTCTGTTCTTCCTGTTGGAATCGTGTTCCATGCAATGCTGAAGTCACTCATGAAAGAAATACTTTAAAAAACACATCCACACCCCCTGCCCCTGGGTCTGACTCGGTGAGAATCTATCTCATAGTGAGCCGCCCGAGGAAAAGCAAACATGACCACGCAGTGTCTTACCATCCGCTGGGGGAGGGCACCGACGCCAAGTCCACGGTCGCCGTTTTGGTGAATCGCATCGTGTTCGTAGTTCATGTCCTAGAAACTCCAAAACGTGTTGGTATTAGTTTCCAAAAGAATCCGGTCCCTTAGCGAGAAGTCGGGAGCGGGGAGGGAGCTCTGTGAGTCTGAGAAGAACCGCGATGGAGGTGGCGGGCATCTCAGGTGTGAGGAGTCAGCCCTGCTTCACCTTGGCCTCGGGCCCAGGCCCTGGCTGTGGGGAGCAGCTGTGAACTCACCGCCTCGCTCAGAAACAGACCGGGCTGCTTGGCGGGAAAGTTTCCATGGTGCTCCCCCCACGGGAACGGGACAGGCCTCACCTCACCCCGCAGTCAGCTCAGACGTGTGGCCGTGACTGTGAGCTCCTGCGTCTCTTGTCGCACATCACTTTCACCTTCTTCCAGGAGCTCAGCTCACTTCCCCAGAACGCCCCCTCCTGGAAGGCAGTTTGCCCACCACATCCGGGCCTTCTCCAAGGCTGGGAAGTAAGAACAGTGCGTCCCACCCGAGAGCTAGCGCTCTGCTATTCTTCCCGGGGAGGGGCCTCTGTCCCTGGCAGGACCCGCAGCAGGGGTGGCCCAGCAGGGTGGGTGGCCCGGCAGGGGTGGCCCAGCAGGGGTGGCCCAGCAGAGATGACCCAGCAGGGGTGGGTGGTCCGGCAGGGGTGGCCCAATAGGGGTGGGTGGCCCAGCGGGGGGGGGGTGGCCTGGAGAACCATGTGGCTGTAGGATTGTGTGGGAAGAACTGCAGTGCTGTGGGGCTTGGAGAGGGAGCCTGTTGAGGAAATAAAGGCACAGACTAGTCACAGGAGAAGCCGGACTTGCTGACTTCCGGGAAAGTGGGAAGTTCAGGAAATGCATGTCCTCCCACTTAAAACTCTTCTGTAGAGATGAAGACAGGTTAAAAGAATATTCAGTCCAGGCTCAGCGCCGAGGCAAAGTCTATGGGAAAGTGAGTGTGGGAGGGCAGACTTCCCACGGACAGTGTGGCGTGAGAGAGCTCACATGTGTGTTGTGCATGGATTTGTATTCATTTGTTTGTTCACCAAACATTTGCTGAGTGTGTCTCTCCTGGGTCAGAGCTGGCCTAGGAGCAGGGCCGCAGGAGTGAGCAGAAACGACGGAACTCCTTTGCCTCGAGGCACCTGCATCCTAGTGGTGTTCGTGTGTGTGGCTTTGATTGTGTGTGGTGTGAGTGTGGTGTGCATGTGTGTGGTGAGTGTGTGGTGTGAGTGTGGTGTGCATGTGTGTGGTGAGTGTGTGGTGTGCATGTGTGTAGTGTGAGTGTGTGGTGTGCATGTGTGTGGTGTGTGAGTGGTGAGTGTGTGGTGTGCATGTGTGTGGTGAGTGTGTGGTGTGCATGTGTGTAGTGTGAGTGTGTGGTGTGCATGTGTGTGGTGAGTGAGTGGTGAGTGTGTGGTGTGCATGTGTGTGGTGAGTGAGTGGTGAGTGTGTGGTGTGCATGTGTGTGGTGTGTGAGTGGTGAGTGTGTAGTATGAGTGTGTGGTGTGCATGTGTGTGGTGTGAGTGTGTGGTATGTGAGTGGTGAGTGTGGTGTGCATTTGTGTAGTGTGAGTGTGTGGTATGCATGTGTGTGGTGTGTGTGGTGTGCATGTGTGTGGTGTGTGTGGTGTGCATGTGTGTGGTATAAGTGTGGTGTGAGTGTGTGGTGTGCATGTGTGTGGTGTGTGGTGTGAGTGTGTGGTGTGAGTGTGTGCTGTGTGAGTGGTGAGTATGTGTGTGGAGAGAAGGAAAGCAGAGAAGGAGGATAAGGTTTGGGGTGGAGGGGTTGCAATTTAAAAAAATAATAATTCTTTATTTTTGAAAGTATTACAGATGTCCCCTTTTCCCCCATTGACCCCCTCCAGCCCGCCCCGCCCCCACCCCAGGCCTTCAGCACCCATTGTCTGTTTCCATGGGTTATGCATATATGCATACAAGCTCTTTGGTTGATTACCTCCCACCCACCTCCCCTCTGAGATTCCACACTCTGTTCCATGCTTCCATGTCTCTGGATCCACTCGGTTCATCAGTTTGTTACTTAGATTTCACATATGAGTGTGATCATGTGATACTTGTCTTTCTCTGACTGGCGTATTTCACTTAGCATGATACTCTCCAGGTCCCTCCATGCTGTCTCAAAGGGTAAGAGAGTCTTCTTTTTTACTGCTGCATAGTATTCCATGGTGTAAATGGACCACAACTTTTTATCCACTCGTCTACTGATGGGCACTTGGGCTGCTTCCAGATCGTAGCTATTGTAAATTGTGCTGCTATGAACATAGGGGTGCATACGTTCTTTCTGATTGGTGCTTCGGGTTTCTTAGGATATATTCCTAGAAGTGGGATCACTGGGTCAAATGGCAGTTCCATATTTAATTTTTTGAGGAAACTCCATACTGATTTCCACGGTGGTTGCACCAGTCTGCATTCCCACCAGCAATTGAAGAGGGTTCCTTTTTCTCCGCATCCTCGCCAACACTTGTCATTTGTTGATTTGTTGAGGGTGGCCATTTTGACAGGTGTGAGGTGGTACCTCATTGTCGTTTTAATTTGCATCTCTCTGCTGATCAGTGACTTGGAGCATTTTTTCATGTCTCTTGGTATTCTGTATGTCCTCTTTGGAGAAGTGTCTATTTAGGTCCTTTGCCCATTTTTTAATTGGATTGTCTTCCTTTTGTTAAGTTATATGAGTTCCTTGCATATTTTGGTTATTAACGTTTTATCAGATGTATCATTGCCAAATATGTTCTCCCAGACAGTGGCTCTCTTGTTGTTTTGTTGATGGTTTCTTCTGTGTGCAGAAGCTTTTTATTTTGATGTAGTCCCACTTGTTTATTTTCTCCTTAGTTTTCTTTGCCCCAGGAGATGTATTGGTAAAGATATTACTAGGAGAGATGTCTGAGATTTTGCTGCCTGTGGATTCTTCTAAGATTTTTATGGTTTCACAACTTACAGTAAGTCTTTTGTCCATTTTGAATTTATTCTTGTGTATGGTATATGTTGGTGGTCTAGTTTCAATTTTTTGCAAGTATCTGTCCAATTTTCCCAACACCATTTATTGAAGAGACTGTCTTGACGCCATTGTATGCTCTTGCCTCCTTTGTCAAATATTAATTGAGCGTAATGGCTTAGAGAGTTAGAAACATCGATGAGAGAGGAACATCGACCAGCTGCCTCCTGCACATCTCCCACTGGGGATGTGCCCGCAACCCAGGTACATGCCCTTGACCGGAATCGAACCTGGGACCTTTCAGTCCGCAGGCCGACGCTCTATCCACTGAGCCAAACCGGTTTCGGCTGAAGAGACTGTCTTGACGCCATTGTATGCTCTTGCCTCCTTTGTCAAATATTAATTGAGCGTAATGGCTTGGGTTGATTTCCGGGTTTTCTGTTCTGTTCCATTGATCTATATGCCTGTTCTTGTGCCAGTACCAGGCTGTTTTGATTATTGGCTTTGTAGAATAACTTAAAATCTGGTATTGTGATTCCTCCAACTTTGTTCTTCTTTCTCAAAATTACTGCATCTATTCGGGGTCTTTTTTGATTCTATATAAATTTTTGGAGTATTTGTTCTAGGTCTGTGAAATATGCCTTTGGTATTTTAATAGGGATTGCATTGAATATGTAGATTGCTTTGGATAGTATGGACATTTTAATGATGTTGATTCTACCAATCCATGAACATGGTATATTCTTCCACTTGTTTATGTCTTCCTCTACCTCTTTTTTTCAATGTCCTGTAGTTTTCCGAGTACAGGTCCTTTGCCTCCTTGGTTAAGTTAATTGCTAAGTACCTTAGTTTTTTTGTTGCAATGGTAAATGGGGTTGTTTGTTTAATTTCTCTTTCTGAGAATTCATCACTGGTGTATCTGAAAGCCGTCCATTTTTGGTTGTTGGTTTTGTATCCTGCTCCATTGCGGAATTCATTTATTAAATCCAGGGGTTTTGAATAGGCAGCTGGGAAAGTCCTCTGAGAATGTGACAGCTGAGTGACCTGGAAAAGGGGAGCAGGGGAGCCGTCATGACTTCCGCTGGAAGAGGACTTTAAGGGCAGAGGAAACGTAACTATGTGAGTGGCTCATGTATGTAATTTCACATCAGCTGCTAGAGCCACTTCCTGTCCCCTGGAGGCTCTGCAGAACCAGCACTGGGTGGGGAGTCTGAAGCCTCTGAGAGAAATAGTTCTATCGGAGAAACTTGTCATTGGGGCCACTTAGTCACTGCTTCCTCCTGTCACGGCCCCGGCCCGTGGGGTTCTGGGCGTGACTCACCCTGAAAAGGTTAGGGTAGGAACTGGAGAGACTGGCGAAAGTTAAAGTATCAACTTTCCCGTCAACTTTTATGTGTAAATTTACAATTATGCTTCACTAAGTATAAGTGAGTTCATTTTGCCTTTGCACAGAGCCAGTGTATGTGGGAAATGTTACAAATCATCTTTTCGTATTTGCTAAATCTGGCCCTAATTCCATTTTCAAGAAGTCGTGTTTGCAGAAATAAGGCGCATGGAAATGAACAAATAATGAAAAATAGAATGTAACACAGCCCTGCAGTCCTAGAGAATTAAAACTTTGTCAGGATTATTTATAAAATGTGCGCCAGGATCCAAAAGTATTTACAGTCTGCTCCATGGCTTATAAAATCTGGCGCAACCCAAACATACTTGGTAGTTTCAGGAGACCCAGAACATGTTTCTGAAATCCTGCGCCCAACTCCACAAAGCAAAGATGCCCAGATGGCGGCTCATCATCTTGACATGCGAAATCCCAGCTACCGTTAGGGTTATTCTGTGGGAAGCCGCCTATTGTCTTCTCTAGCAGAGAGGTGTGGACAAGGAGCCGGAAGGCTGGTGACCCTTGAGCCCTGGCAAAGGTCAGGGCTGTGCACCCATTGTTTAGTCCAGACAATGGTAGCTGAAGCAACTTCCCCACCTATAGTCATGTCAATCCTTACTGAGAAGATAGTCTGCCTGTTACTGGAACTTGTCTGCCCAAGGGCTATGGGTGGATCCCAAACTGAATAAAAGGGTGGCAAGGCCTGAGCACAAGCGGAGTCCATCCTCTTGGGATGGGCTCTCGCCTGGCCCCCCAATTTCCAAATTATCTGGTCTCTTTCATTTGCATGCGGCCCCTCTTCCAGATCCTGAACCCTGAACCACGCGGGACGTGGGGGAACATACACATTATTCCCAAGAGAAGTTGGGTTCTGGATGGAACCGGGCTACTCTCTAGTTCAGGGTCTGAGTGTAGCTGATGATCCGATTTCTGATGACTCAGGGAAATCGGAACCAGGTGGGGAGTCAGGTTCCAGAACTCTGGGCTGGTGGGGGCGGAAGAGGCTGGGCATGCCCCCTTCTTTGGGGAAGAAAAGTGAACGAAGGTCATAAGACCCTTTGAAATACGAGGCAGCTCAACAATGGAGCGCCAAGTGGTGTATCAGGCTTGAGCGATGGAGAATCGGCTCCAGCTTCAGGGTCGCCCAGGAGACGGTGCGGGAGGGACGCTGCAGAGGGATCTCGGTGTGCGTCCCCCATCCCGCACCCTCGCTCCCACGGCCATTCAGAGGGTGGGCCACGACGCCATCCATCTGGGCCTCTGTGAGACAAGAATCTCACATGGCAGCATCCCTTTCAATGGGGCCACAGAGCCAACGCCTGCTGCTCGCCCAGGCCTCCCCAGGCCGCTCATCAAGCCCTGAGCGCTGCTGCTCCGCGGGATGAATACCAATTCCAGAGCCGGGCCGAGGATGGAGAGGAGAGGCAGGGGCACTGGCTCTGCTGTTCGGGGCGGGGCTGCCAGGAAAACATTCCCCAGGTGGCGCTGGTACTTTCCTCGCCAGCCCTGGGGGGCGACCCCGCGAACCAGGCTCATTTGTCAAGTAGAAAGTGGGGGTGCATCAGAGGCTTCATGTGGCTAGTGGTAGGGTTTGTTTTTCCAGGCAGTGACGGCTGAGTCTTATTTGTTTTTCATTTTAGAATCAGGCAGCAGTTGTCTGAACTTTTTCTGTTTGCAGTTTTCTCTGACGGTATCTCCTAAAAGAGGTCGCCTGAAGCGCAGGGAAGCTTAGAAGGTTCTGGAAACAAAAAACTTATCACCTACAAGAGAGAAAAATGTATCGGGGGAACATTCAGGAACATAGGATGATGAGTGCTTCCAAGTTAAAAAAAATCTCAGTAGGCAAATCACCCGAATTGGAGCAGGTAGCTCAAACCAGCAGGGCTTTCGTCAGAGGCGATATTTGTTCCCTCATGCACCTCTCTCTGCTCAGCCAGTGATGTGCAAACCAGCGTTCCGGCAGGGAGGCGGTCTCCTGTGCGCCCTCCTGTGTCCCTCTCCCTGGTCCTGTGCAAGGCCCCGTCTGGTACCAGACGTCGCTCAGATGCGTCTTGGGGCCAGTGGTTCTTAATGCGATCCTAGGGCTTTATGACCGGCCACTCTCTCGGAAGCAAACTTGTTGAGAACCAACTACATGCGTGGGAATAGGGGAGGGAAGCATATCTCCCCCAGCTTATTCCAGAGCCGCCTTCTGCGGTCCCAGCGAGCGGAGAGCACAGCGCGGAGACGCTCAGAAAACCCGACTGGGTCCCGAGTGCTCAGCACACAGAGTTCCGAGAGGCTGGGAAGTCGTCTGAGCGATGGGCCATGTGGGGGAGGACAAAAATTAAACTGAGATGACTGAGAAGCATATTAACTAAAATTATATTTGATTTGCCATCAAGAGCTCTCTCTCCTAGATGCTGGGGAGAGCGCCTCAGTGGGAGCTGGAAGTGTAGCTGCCTCTTCTGAATCGATCGGCTCCCAGGGCCGGTGGGAAGAGCTTAGGAGGAGGGAGGGCCACGGAGACCTTGCAGTTGGCGGGCGGCCCTCGTGATGGGTCGGGGAAGAAGGGCCGGAAGACATGAGACAGCAATCCTTTGGCTCTGAGAGTTGTCCCTTTGTCCTTTCGTCCTCGCAGATGGCAGACACGGGATAGATACGGACTGAGGAAAGGAGTGTTTATTCTCATGTATGAAAATGTAAGGCAACTGGAAAGCAAGGGGTGGGTCTGGCAGATGTCTCTCAGATGACTAGGCGCGCTTCCCTCCGCGGGAGAACCGTCAAAAGACAGCGTCGCGGAAACTTCCCCCGGACTGGAGCTTATTGGCTCCTTATTTGCGCAAGTGACTCATGGCCCCGAGACTGTGGACGCCGTGGCAATCCTGACGTTGCCACGCAGAGTGAAAGCGGACCCTCCGTGGCGAGGTCTGGGGTGGAGAATAATCACAGAGGCAGCTGCCCGGCAAGTGTATCTCAGGGAGGAGGGGGTCTGCAGAGGCCGCGTTCTGTACAGAACAGATCGTGGCCTTTGGGGTGGTATCCTGGTTACCATAGTGATTGATTGGCCTTTGCCCGTCAAATCTTTTTTTGTATCTGTATGAACTCGAGGCAACGGACCTCCAGCAGCCAGGCTGGTGTTTTGTTTTTTCTTAAAGATCATTAGGCGGCATGTGCCCTCATGTACTGATGTCTCTGCGACCTTCAGCAGAATCCTGGGGGACGGGAAGCCCTGTTCCACGTTGTTGACGGGGTGGGGTGACGGGTGGGGGCCCGCAGGCCATGGAGAAGGCCTTCAGGATCATTCCAGGGAGGACACTCGCCTGAGGGACCATTTCTATAAGAGACAAATGTCACCTGACGAAGAGTTTCCTGTGGCATAAAACCGATCGGATCAAACCAATGAAACCCAGGCGGTGAGGAGGAAAGGCGCGTGCTCCCTGGAGGAGCTGGGGGAGGGGTGGGCAGGTCACACGTGGGCTGCCAGCGGCAGCAGGCTGTGCGCTCAGGGGAGGCCGGGGCAGGCCTGGGGAGAAAGCACCGTCCTCAGGCCTCAGGCGCAGAAGGTCAGTGTGGGGGCTGCCCTGAGACGCATGGGGCCAGAGCTGGTCAGCGCTTCTGGGCGGAGCTCGGGGAGAGCAGCTCTTCTGAAAACCGGAGGGGGTGCGACCCGCTAGGCCAGGGCATTTGGGGAGGATTCTTGGAAGCTGTCAAAATGGAGGTGACTTTTGGGAATTCAGCCACATCGTGAAAGTCAAGAGGGTGACTGACAGGTGGGAACGTAGAGACAGGGTGGCGCTGTCCTGTGACTGAAGAGCTTTGTGAGCTGAGGTGCCTGAGAAAAGGCAGGACGCAAAGGTTCTAGGTCAGAGCTTCTCAAACTTACTAGTGAATACAGGACGGAGTCGCCGGGCGGGTTGTTGAAACGTGGATTCCGATCAGCAGGCCCCGTTGGGGCTAAGGTTCTGCATTTCCAACCAGTTCCCAGACGGTGCTGAGAACACTGTCCAGAGATCAGACCTGGACAGCAAGGAGCTAGGTCCAAAGGCCATCCTTTGAGTGGCCCAAGGGCTGGACCATTAAGTCTTAGTTTGGTCACCATGAATTGTTGTTAAAGAAGAGTTTAACATGACCAGCCGGTGTGCTCAGTGGTTGAGTGTTGACCTATGAACCAGGAGGTCACGGTTTGATTCCCGGTCAGGGCACATGCCCGAGTTGTGGGCTCCATCCCCAGTAGGTGGCATGCAGGAGGCAGCGATCAATGATTCTCTCTCATCATTGATGTTTCTCTCTCTCCCTCTCCTTTCCACTCTAAAATCAATAAAAATATATGAAAAAAAAAGAGTTTAGCATGGTGCCATGTTAATGAGTATATGTTTTCATTTTATTAGGTAATTAATTAACATTGTAATTGTTGATATTTTAAGTATATTGGATTATAGGTGGTTTAAGCTGCCTTTGATGACAACTATTGTATCAATGTCCTACTCAGATTATGGATAATGTGGACTTCCAGTTGTCGGGGTTTGACCATCTCTCTCAGATGGAGTCATGCCAGGAGACGCGGGGACATGTCATTACCTTTACTGTTCTAACTGCAGCAGTATGTGCTAGGACTCCGCTCTTTCTCTTGATTTTTATTTTTTTAACCACGACTGAGGCCATGGATCCCAGCCAACTCCCTGGAAAGAATCCAGACCTACACATTTCTCCTGCCCATTACCACTGAAGCAGGGGCAGCAAAGTAGAAAAGCTCTATTTACTACAACATTCCCCCCCCCCCCTACAATTTAAGATCTCCACTGGCATGCCAAGTCAATATTAGAGACATGTTTAATACACTTAGGTATTTTGAGGGTGGGGAATAGAAATAACACCTTTTATTTCAGAATCAATTTGAAGGGAGCCGACTCCGTACGCTGAATAGAGATCTCAGCCCATAATCTTGGGTTCCCGAGCACACAGCACCAGTTTAGCTTCTAATTTACTCTCGGGTGACTGAATGGTATTGCTTAATTATAACAGTTGCAAATTCCATCCCCCGGAATCTATCACAGGCAGCCACACATCTGCGGGGCTTTGCAGCAGGGAGGGTGCCAAGACGAAATGCTCATTTTTTGTATTATTTTGCTTTTATTAGTTTTTAATACATATATGTAATAAACAAGATGAGCAAGACAACGCTTAAATATGCACCGATGGTAGTCGAACGTAAGATATTAAGTTGCAGCCGTGCCCATTCCGTGGAGCAGCATATGCTCCTCGGGAGAGCGGGCGGCGCGGGGGACGCTTTAAAGGAACTCGGGCTCAGTGAGCGGGGAGGGGGGCTCTCACCGGGAGCGGGAGCGGAGCTGGCGGGACCGCAGCAGGGACCGTGCCAGCAGCACGGCTTGTTTCTCTGTGAAGAGGAGGCTCGGTGTTGCCTCCAGGGCTCTGTCCCGGCTCCGTCACAGGTCACAGACATGCAGGCTGGAGTCCGCAGACTCTGAAAGTCAGAGGTGAGATGAGCTTCGTTTGTCTCAAGCTCGTGAGTGACACATCGCAATGAAGAGAATTTGCTTTTTCCCAATAAGAGAAAAGCTGTTCTCAAGATAAGCACAGGGTGCGTAGCTATCATTTCCAGGAATTAACATTAGACCTTATTTGGGAAAGTAATGAATGATATCATTTTACACAGACAGTAGTTTTGGAACCTATTTTAGAAGTGTTTTTTCTTGATGTTTTTGTACAAAGATACCCGCCATCATTACAAACTATGTAATGCTTCCGAATTGTCTAGGTTTAAAAGGGGAAGAGGATTCTTACTATATCGCCTGAAAAATGTCCTAGCAAATCCAACCTCAGATTCCACCAATGACTCATCTCCCTCGGGCCGTAGTGTTTGAGTAAATGTAAGAAGAGAAAAAGAGAGAAAAGTACAAAATATAAAAAAAAATATAGCCAATTAAAAAAAATTGCCTCTGAGTCTGCCCAGCAGGGAGCCGGTAAAAATTAAGCTGGGCTGATGAAGCTCCGAGCCCGCGCAGGGCCTCAGCGGGAGGAAGGCTGGGGTTGGCTGCCAAGAGGCAGGCTGCGTAAGGAGCCCGAGAAGGCTCCCCGAGAGCAACTTCCAAACCCTCCTGGCCCCCGCCTCTGGGATCCTCTCCCATCAGGAACACGGCCGCCGCCTGGGGTGTCACTGGGTGAGATGCTACCCGGAGTCCAGGGAGCCTGGGAAGCGGGTCTCATTAAACAAGCCGAGCGCCAGGCTCTCGCCGTGCCTGCCCAGGTGGGTGCTGAGCAGCTCGATGGCTCATTAGAAGACTCCCCCATTCCCTTGGCTGAACCCAGCTTTGCACAGTTGTGTGTTTTTTCAAACCAGGCAGCTTCCAGCAAAGCAGAGTTTTGGGGCCCTGCCTTTTCGGTGCCTCATGCCCACACCAGGCTCTGGCCAGCGGGTTTCCAGACCCCCCAGAGTGGGAGTCCCTAGGCCTGGCCTTCCTGAACCTGGAGCCCCCGCTCGAGCCTCGTCGCCACAGATCCAGGCCCGCGTCAGCCTCTAGGTCTTGCCTGCAGACTCACGTGCTAATTTCAGATCCACCACTCAGAGCGTGGTCCTCGGGCCAAAGCGTGGTCCCTGGGCCAGCATCGCAGCCTGAGAGCTGGTCTGACCTGCACCGACACAGGCCCCCAGAGCCACTGGGTCAGAGGCTGCTCTGTACGGAGAGCCCAGGACGAAGGCTCCGTGAAGGCCGCTTTCTGCAGCGCCGTGGTGGAAATGACCGAATGAAGGCCCACGCAGGCGCGCTGGCATCAGAAAAGGGACTTCCGAGGGCAAGTTTTGTGCTGAAAGAACAATAGTATGTGATAAACAGGAATCTACGTCAAAAGCCTTTGGGCTTTGGGTCATCTTAGGTGTTGCCACAGCCACTCCTCGCCAAGTCCCGCCTCCTAGGGGACCCTCTGCCCCATCGCAACGCAAGGGCCGAGGCTTGGGGAAAGCCATGGCCAACTGTAATGATGGAATCCTATACAATAAAAGCCTAATATGCTAAGTGTCCAATTGCCCGGTCAGCCGTTCAACCAATCAAAGCGTAATATGCTAATGATATGCTAAGGCCGCTCAACTGCTTGCTATGATGTGCACTCCATGGGCAGGCACTTCAACTGATGGGTTAGCTTGCTGCTGGGGTCTGGCCAATTGGGACTGAGTGAGACAGGCCAGACATGCCCTGGAGCCCTCCTGCGGTCCCTCCCTGACTGGCCAACCTCCCGCATCCCTCCCTGGCCCCGATTGTGCACCAATGGGGTCCCTTGGCCTGGCCTGCACCCTCTCACAATCCAGGACCCCTTGGGGGATGTTGGAGAGCGGGTTTCAGCCCAATCCTGCAGGCTAGGCTGAGGGACCCCACTGGTGCATGAATTCATGCACCAGGCCTCTAGTTGAATATATTTTCCTAGAGGCATGCATCTATTTTTCCATGGAGCAGGAGATGAATGCAATCATCCAGCAAATATTTATTAAACTTCAGAGCATAAGAACTGCAAGCAATGTGACAGAGCCAGGAATAGCACCGTGCTGGGCCAGGGGACAGTTCCATGCCATAGAGCTCTTGCCCCTTCTCCTCACCCACCCGCTGCAGCCCTGAGGCCGGAGATCTTAGCTGGAGCTGAGTTGGGTGTGTGGGAGGAAGGGCTAGTGCTGGAGAGTAAATGAAGATGGCAATCCGCTTGTTTCTGCCACTGCTGACACCCAGCCTGAACCAGGCCTCGCTGCCGAAGGGCAGGACACTTACCTTCAAGCAGTTGGAAACTGGACAAGTAGCAAGGGGTGAGCACCTCATCAATGGACTGAGACGGTCTGGGGGACTAGACTCACCACAGGGACTTCTGTTACCTCAGTGTGTCCTGAACACCTATGGGACCTGTACTGATCTTCATCCAAAGAAGTAGGATGAACGGGCTCCAGACAGGGCTGCCTTAAAGGAGGGGGGGAAAGATGAAGGAGATTCGGGGACAAATACAGTTGCTCCATGACTAATGGTCATAGTTGTTCAAATGAACAGTTTTACTTAAAACATCCATTTATTAATACATTAATAGATTCCTTTTTTATTAAGTCTAGAAAGGGTATTGCAAAATCAAGCAATAATTGTATTAAATTCTTAAACTTTGTGAGTTGAAGACTCCGGGTTTAGCAAACGGTTGCATATGTTACCACAGAACAGGTAGTCTCGTTTTAGGTTATAGATTCCATTTTCTCAGGTTAAAACTTTCCAACCACCTGGTGGGTGAGTCTTTTTAAAGCTCCAGCTGGGTCACGTTAGCCATATTTGAGTCATGTGAGGGTGAAAACACACACATTTTGTCTCTAAAAAAAGTGCTCTGACCTTCTTGGGCTTTTATAACTCAAAGAGTTGAAGCCATAACTTTAAGCTGAATGTGAGCAGGGTTCTCCTTGAGCGAGGAAAATGAAGTCAGATTAGAAGGAAAGCGTTTCATATTCCTTAGATGGGAATACTATAGGGCAGTGGTTCCCAAACTTATTTGGCCTACCGCCCCCTTTCCAGAAAAAATATTACTCAGCCCCTGGAAATTAATTTTTTTTAAATTTTAATAGCAGTTACTCATCGCCCCCAAATGCACCTGTGGCCATCACCGCCCCCCTGGATCGCTGCAGCGCCTACCGGGGGGGCGGTAGCGCCCACTTTGGGAATCACTGCTATAGGGTGTCCCAGAATTCACCCAAGAAGTAATTTTGATAGAAAACACAGATTTATAATTAAAAATTGTAAATTTTTCATTGATTCATAAAGTATACAGTATAGGGTTATGTATGGAATAGCACATCGGGTAAATGGCCTCCACGGCTTTGCTGGCACAGACGCAAAGCCGTGGTCTTCATTGGTCTTCATTGTCCCTGCTCCTGGGCCATCATTGGTACTTGGTAATGCTTATCAAATTGAAGGGATTGAAATCAAAGGGCAACAGATATTAGAATCTGATTCAATAAACCAAGTAAAATTACGCTTTTATTTTTTGTTGTTGTTGTTGTTAATGCTCATGCAAAATTCAAATCTTGCGTGAATTTTGAGACACCCTATAGAACTCAAGCCCGTGTCCAGGCATTCAGACAATTCATGACGATTCCCAAGGCCTTGTAGAGACACTCAGTGAGACTAAACCAGAGACCATGTGAGTTAACGTTTAACTTTGCTTTATTCAAATCTACTGAGGAGTTTTTGTTCTCATAAAATTAAATGCAAATATTTATGTTAAAATGTTTAGATTAGAAAATGAAGCACTTTGGGATTTTACTAAAATTGGAAAAAATATAGACTTGGTAATGTGGCCACATTATTCATATTTTATGATGAGTTCTTATTTTAGTCTGGAGAACTTTATCTAAGGGGGTGAGGAGACCAGCCCATTCTTCTAGACATTAATGTTACAACTGGGACAATTAAAGAAACCATATGACCCAGCAACCCCTCTTCTGGGTATCTACCTGAAAAATTCGAAAACATTTATTTGCAAGGATATATTCATTCCTGTGTTCATTGTAACATTATTCATGGTGGCCAAGACATGGAAACAACCAAAGTGTCCTTCAGTAGAGGACTGGATAGAGAAGATGTGGTCCATACACACAATGGAATACCACTCAGCCATGAGAAAGGATGGAATACTGCCATTGTGACAACAAGCAGGATTGAGACTGTCTTGCTAAGTGAAACAAGTCAGTCAGAAAAAGTTAAGAGCTCTGATGTGGGATATAAAACTGAAAGCGACAAGTGAGCAAACAAGAACAAACCAAAGCTCATGGACACTAGTATGGCCGTTACCAGAGGAGCAGGGGTAGTGAAGGGTGAAGGGTTCTAATAGATGGTGACAGGAGACGATTTGGCTTTGGGTGGTGGGTACCCGGTGCAATATGCAGGTCACGTGTTGTCGAATTGTACAGTTGAAACCTGTATAATCTTATTGTCCAATGTCATCCTAGTCCATTTAATAAGAAAATAAAAAAGTCATAACGTTTCTGACCAAATCACTCAGATTAAAGACATGAAACAGCCAAGGAGATGCATGCTTTTCTATGTTTTGCCACTGGATTTACAGACTGTCTATAGGGCCATTACTTGACTTTTTGTCTCAAATATATTCATCCGCACGGTTATTTTTCTCTGTTCTGTGGTTTGGAGTTAAAAGAAGGGAGAGTGAACCTCATCTTTCAGGAGGGACCCACTGATGGCTACAAAGGAGGTTAAAGAACTCATACGTGCGCCTGGAAACCCATTTGTGAAAGCCATTCCCCAGTGATCCCTCGTCTAGGACCCGGTGGAGGCCTGTCTGTGCGGGCGCTTCTATCAGTGATGGGCACTGCTGCTCCTATTCAGACCAATTCACTCTCCACAGACTTCCTCTCCGTTTAGCACAGGAGGAGTGGGGAGATAGCTTGCTCTTTCCAAAGGTGCTGATATTTGGGGTGGGTGGGGTGGATAATTCTTTCCTTTGATAATAACTTTTTCCCCCTTTTCTGAAATAAGTAATCCTCGGCTTTTATAGTAACTTATTGCTAGCCCAGTGGAAACCTGTCCATATTCTAGAATCTCTTCCCACATATCAAGCTGTGAATGTAATGATCCGGCTTTTCTACAACTTCTCACTGTCAGATATTTCCTTCTTGAAAAATAGTGCTCCCTCATCCATATTTTTAGAGTAAAACACCCTAGTGAGGCCTCGGCCCTTTACTATGTTCCTCTAATTAAACAATGCTAAGGGCCATGTAGGAGTGTGTATAATAAAAGTTTAATTTTATATCTTTTTACTTAAAAAATATTTTAATTTTTTTTTATTTTGACATAGTTTCAGTAGTGTCAGATTTACGGAGACCTTGCAAGCATAGAACAAAGAATTCCCGTACGCCCTGCTGTTGCCTTCTCCAGATTTTTACCTTGTACCATGTTTGTTTTATACTTCCCCTGTTCTGTGTGTACGTGTGCATGACGTATATAAGCATTATGTTAGTTTATCTGGACTGTATTTTGAAGAGTAAGCTTCAGACATGATGCCCCTAGACCAGTGATGGCGAACCTTTTGAGCTTGGCGTGTCAGCATTTTGAAAAACCCTAACTTAACTCTGGTGCCGTGTCACATATAGAAATTTTTTGATATTTGCAACCATAGTAAAACAAAGACTTATATTTTTGATATTTATTTTATATATTTAAATGCCATTTAACAAAGAAAAATCAACCAAAAAAATGAGTTCGCGTGTCACCTATGACACGCGTGTCATAGATTCGCCATCACTGCCCTATACCCTTAAAATACTTCAATGTATGTTTTCTAAAGCAAGGCCATTCTTTTACATAACCCCAATGCAATCACCAAACTCAGAAAATTAACATTGGTATAATAATATTATCTACATTATTTAAGTTGCTGATTTTATCAATAATTTGTTTTATGGTAAAAGATGATGCATTGCATCCAATTGTCAAGTCTCCTTCAATCTAGAAACACTCTGCAGTCTGTCTTCATCACAACCTTGACATTCTGGAGAAGTATAAGCCCGTTGTTGAGTAGAATATCTCTCCAGTTGAGTTTGCTTATATATCTTTAAAAGTACAAACTATTCATTCTGGAGGAGCTGGAAAATTCTTGTTGCTCTAGAAACCTGTAAGTTCAAGATTTGTTGGCTTATGTGAGCTTTAAATATGTGAAACACTGAAGAGATTGAACCTATGGATTTAAACATACGGTTTCTGAGCCACTTGCACATACGTGCACATTCTTCAGATTCCCTACACTTTGTTCTTAAATAAAAATAGTAAATGACCCAAGTCACGAGCTGAAACCTGTGAGACTCATTTTTAAGAGACAAGTTCTAAGCCCTTAGTTTTAGTAAGTGTTACTGTAGATTGTTTTCTCCTGTTGGGCTATTTGTCTCGCTTTGTCTTAAGTGACAGACAGGAGTGAAAAGTTGCGCGAGGAAAGGTTCGGAAGAGGTTCGTAGATAGTTGAACCCGTTTACCGAAAAGGTCCAGCAGCTGTGCCGCCAACGGGAAGCCTCGGTGAGGACAGCTGGCCCATCGCTGTCCGGACGCTTCGTCTCTTTATGCCAGGACTGCTCTTCCCCAGGTGTCTGTATTGGGGAGTCCGTACCTTCAGCTCTGTCAGATTACCTTCCCACACACAGCCATGTAGGGTTTTAAAAATCACCCACCACATTTTTGGAATCTCTTTCCCCCCTTTTATTTCATTAGGTTTGTTGGGCTGACGTTGGTTAATAAAGTTATACGGTTTCAAGTGTCCGTTTCTCTGACCCATCATCTGTGTAGCATCGTGTGCTCAGCCCAGTCAGGTCTTCTCGGTCCACATTTATTTGATCCCCTTCACCCTCTTCTATGCTCCCCGTCCCCCAGAAGCTCAGCGAGGTCTTGGGAATCAACTTTCTTTCTCCTCTGCGGCCGTGGAAACTGAAACAGAACTGTCGTTTCAGGACTCATGTCTCTTCTTGAACAACAGGTTTTTATTGTCGAGCTGAGGAGGGAGCGCGTGGACAATACAGATGTTGTTATTATTATACTAGAGGCCCGGTGCACGGAATTTGCGGGAAGGGCTTGGCCCTCGCAGCCCTGGCTTCGTCCAGAAGGTCGTCTGGAAGGACGTCCGGAAGGTTGTTCGGCTGTCCGGTATAATTAGCACATTACGCTTTTATTATTATAGATTGTTAGGATAACATATGACATACAGCCCTTTCCCACTGAGATTGAAATTTACTTCCCAGGAGACTACATTTCTTTTTATTTTATTTTAAGAAAAGCAAAAGGAAATGATGAGAAATAATTTTAAAAACACAAACAGCCAGTGACATTCGAGCCCCGAGCAGCTGTTGACCTGGAGAACAGTCACCCGGACAGAAGGAGATGGTCGTGCGGGGCGGCTGCGGTGGCGCCTCTGCAGCCATGGGCCCTCCCTCCAGGCCGGAGCAGCGAGGAGTCCCCGGCAGCCGCCACCAGAAAAGTCCATCCTCTCCGTGTAACGGACTGGGCACGCAGCGGCCGCACCTCTGATGGAAGCAGCCGCCGCAGCCTGGGGCGCTCCCCTTCCTGCTGGACTTACCTTCCTTGCAAGCGAAGCGATTAGTAACAGAATTCTCTTCACTGAGCGCAAACACTGCCGAGCTTCTCTTCCAGAAAAGTCCATGCAGAGCCCCCTCTGTTCTCTGTTCACCGCTCCCACCGCCGTCTGGGGGGCCGGGTTAGGGCTATTTCGGGGTCTCACTACTTCCCCGGCTCCCAGCAGCAGCGGCCGGTGGCCACTTACCCCTCGCCACCTCCCGCATCATCCGGAACCTTCCCGAACCGGCGTCCTTGCCAGCCCTCTCCCCGTCGCCGGCCTGGGACTCGGCTCTGCTGCACCGACGCGCACTTCCAAGGCAGCTCAGAATTCACACTTCAAAATTAAAACACGTTTTCCTCTCGGTGCTGAGCCAGGAAACAGAACCGCCTGGGATGGGAGGTGGTGGAGGAGAACAGACAGCACCACACAGACGCCCGCCTCCCGGGATGGGCTCCTGCCACACGTGTCCCGGCTGCGGGGGCTGCGTTGTTCTGCGCTGCCACCTCCCTGTCCCCCACGGTTCCTCCTCACGCCTCAGCCGCCGCCGCGAAGACAGTTGTGCTTTAGGGGGGGCTTGAGCTTCGAGCGCAGTTTTGAAGGGAGCCCCCAGCCCGGAAATGTTAGCACTTGGGGCAGCAGCTGGGTGATGGGATCTGAGGGCTCCCACAGTCAGAAAAGCAAGGGCGCAGACATCGCCCGGGGACGGGCCCAGCGCCTTCTTCCAGCGGCGATTGCTCACCCCGGGGCCCTTGACCGATCGCCTGACTTGGAGCGCACAGCGTGGGCTGCTGTGAGGGGTGCTGTCCCCTGCTGTAGGGGGGCGGGGGGGCTCGTTGCAAGTGATTCCACATGTCCTGCCTCTGGGCTTCCCTCCCCACCGCCCGCCTGCAGGTGATGGGTCCGCGCTCCACTGAAGGGGCCACCCATGGCCTGGCCGTCGTGAGTGGGGGCTGAGAGAGGGGGTGGTGGCGAGAGGGGGGTCGGCACAATTCTGGTGCCTATGAGGGTCCCTCCAACCCAGAGAATGCCCAGGCGATCGATCGGCTAACTGCTGTCGGGGGTCCTCGGATATAGGAATGAGAGGGGGCACAGGGTGAGAGGGGGGCACAGGGTGAGAGGAAGGCACAGGGGTGAGAGGGCGGGCACAGGGGTGAGGGCGGGCGCAGGGGTGAGGGCGGGTGCAGGGGTGAGGGAGGGCTTGGGCTCTGGGCTCCGGGGTTCTCTTCTCGAACACTCCCAGTGTGATCGCTTTCCCTCTCTTCTCCCATTTGGAGCCGAGAGGACATGTCTGTGTCGAAGGAGGAAACTGCTTGGCCAGCGGCGTCTGCCTCCTCCTGCTCGGCCTCCGCTGCAGGCTGGTAGGTTCCCTTCTCCTCCCCGTAGTGACTGGCCTGAGGCTTGACGTGTTCCCAGGTTCTGAGGCGTTAACGACGCACGTTTGTGCTTGTGCTGAGGACAAAGGGCTCCAGAAAGAAACTCATTACGACCTGAGCAATAGCAGGTGTGTGTGTGTGTGTGTGTGTGTGTGTGTGTGTGTTAGTGTAATGCCTTTATATTAATCTTTTAAAAGAGCTGGTCATTATAACCAGCCAGATCCTACAAAAAAATTAAAAATCGATGTTTTTTATCGGCCAGTTTCTAATTGGACAACATTGCCCACTGTCCTCCTGGTTCTATTATCGATAAAACCAGTGATGAAGGGCGCCCGTGAAGACAGGGAGGCCGGCTGGCCAGGACCCTGCAATGGATGGTCCAGGCGGGGGCGGGGGGGTGGGATCGCACGCAGCTCCAAGCACAGCCTGAGCAGCGGGAATTCATAACCAGGAGCAGGTGGGGGTGCTCAGTGGATGGAAAGGGCCGAGGTGTGTGTGTGGGGGGGTGGGCAGGGGTTCTGGCTAACCCGACCTGGCGGATTCTGGCTGAAGACAGGACAGGGCGATCAGACGCCCCCCTGTGTGTGTGTGTGTGTGTGTGTGTGTGTGTGTGTGTGTGAGGGGGTGGGGGGCGGGGGGTGGAGGCTGAGGAGCCTAGTCAGATATCAGATGACAAGATCTGGGAGTCCAGCACGAGAAATAAATGCACGGAAACTAAAGTCTACACAAGGTAAAGGACTGTCCTGAGCTGGGCGTGATGTGTTCCCGTGGTGGGAGGACGCTTTTAGGGAAGTGTTTCCGGAAGTGATGAGGCCCGGCCTGGCTTTGAAGGAGGCATGGGACGTTGGCAGATGAGCAAGAGCGGCCCATCCAGCTGGAAGGAGTGTGTGTGCCGGCTAAGCCCCGGCCCAGCCTTCCACCTGCACCGCCCGCCGGCTGCACGCTGGTGGCTGAGGCCCTGCTCTTTGAGGAGCCCTGGGGGCTGAGTGCTGTCGCCCTTCCCTAGGGAGCAGCCAGGTGGCCCCAGGCAGATGTCTAGTGACCAGCGTGGGGCCAAGGCTGAGATATGGAAGGACAAGTCAGCATCTGCCCCCGGGAAGTGGAGGACTCCCCGCCCTTGAACTTTTGGAGCGAGAAGGAGCATCAGCAGCCGGGGCTGTGGTCTGGCTTGTGGGGATGGGCGGGCCCCCTGGAAGGGCGCCGAGTGCTGCAGTGGCTGTCGGTGGCGTTCAGGACGAGCCCACTGGGTAGGGACACTGTTTCCTTCCGAGAACCCTTTGGGATCCTGTGTGCCAGGACCTGGTGGACCGGCGTGTCTGACCTTGTCCAGTGGTCATCACGTGGTGACTGAGAATTCAGAGAACCCCTCCCGGTCCTGTTGCCAAGTTCTGGGTCACACAGAAGGACATCTGCGCAAAAGGACAGCTTAGCTGGTGGGCAGCTGAGCTTAGCATGTTGTTTTCCAGGAGAGTCTCTGGGGCAGGGTCTTCATTCCTTCTAGAAAGAGGTTGCTGTTGTTAGCAGCCACGTTATATTAGATGATCCTACGCAGACTATAATTTGATTATCTGCTTTGGTGTTTTATTACGTATTGATTTAAGGTACTTGTAAATCTGCTCTTCAATATATTCTCCTCTAATTGCTCAATGTCCCTTTCAAAGATCTACACAATAAGCTCTCCTCAAAAATTATAAAGAAATCTTGATAAACGGATCGCCTTCCTTTTACCAGTTCATGAGAACTGGTGTTTTACATGTTGCCTTGGCCAACAGGCAGCTCAGAGATAAATAAGGTTAAGTCCTCACCATAGTCGCGTGGTGGGGTGTTGGAAGTGTGGTGAGACTGAAACCAGTTTTACCACCGGCCAATTGACATACGCAAGAGTTCAGTCCCTACAGCATCTCATCAACATAATGGACGATGTTGAAGGAAGCCCATCGTGGGAGGACCTGCTCTGGTCTCAGTTATTCTAGTTTTCCGTGCGTCTCATGCTCTCTTATCCTTCACAGAGCCCTCCTGTTGCATAGACCTGTTTCATTACGAGCCATTTCAAATCCATTTTGAGAAACAGGGGGGGTGTAGGGAGTAAACGTGTGTGATGGAACCGTAACATCTTACTAAATGGCATCGCCGTGTTTTCTAATGACACGACCTGTGTGAACTCCGTATGGAGCACAAGTTTGGGTTCTGAGCTGCCATTAGCTGGGGAGCGTTCCTGATGGGCAAGCACCCTCCCTCCTCCTGGGCGCCTAGGTGGGCGTCCTCTGCTCACCCGCTGGAGGGACTCGCTGGTCTCCAGACACGCCTGTCGCTCCCAGGGCCCCGAAGCTCAGGTCTGTGTGTCTGGGAGCCATAGCTGTCATCAGTGATGTATTCCGTGGGACACAGAGACTTGGAGCCAGAAGGACTGTGATCACCCGAATCCCGTGTAGCTGAAGGGCTGGACGGGCGTTCTGCAGCCGCTGAGAGATGCCAGCAGACGCCAGCGCGTTCGGTTCCGGCCTGGGCTCCGGGGGCCTCGCTTCCGAAGGTGTAGACGGGCCCAGAGACCCGGTGTGCTCGCATTGTCCTTCCTGGAAGGGCAAACAGAGGTGTGGCCCTGGGCTTCCTTCTCGAGAACAAATTTCCATCCAGGTCTTTGTTTCTGGTCTCCATCGACACATGGCTCTCTTCCTTCTGGCAGGAGCCGCCCTCCGGGGCAGGGCCTGTCTCAGCCATCTCTCTGCCTCTGGCACCAGCTCAGGTCCTGGCAGAACAAACATAATCACTCCCTCCCAGAACACCCCCCCCCCTCCCCACCTCCAGCCTACATCCTACCTCCCATTGAGAAGCGGAGTCTAGATAGAATCTGGGCTGGGCTGGTGAGACCCAGGGAATAAGGCAGAAGAATGTTCATTTTCCCGAACATTTACACACACACACACACACACACACACACTCACTCGTTTATTTGTTTGTCTTTAAGTTAGATGGGATTCGGTCGCCCTGCAATTTGATTTATTCACATGGTGTCTCCCCTCCACCTCCCCTCCATCTGCTATAACGGGGTGACTGTTCAGCGCGGTGCTTAGCAGTCAGCCCTGGATAACTGTGGGCGCACCAGCACCCCGAGCGTGGGGGCTCCCAGCAGAAACAGCCCCGTATGATGTCCTGACCACGTAAACTCTCCCCAGGGGGGGATGCTTCAGCCCGGCTCCCCGAGGGAAGTGCCCGGAGCCCCACACCTCTTATTTTATTTTATTTAATTTTTAATTTTTATTGATTTCAGAGAGGAAGGAAGAGGGAGAGAGAGATAGAAACATCAGTGATGTGAGAGAATCACTGATTGGCTGCCTCCCTGCACACCCCCTACTGGGGAAGGAGCCTGCTGGCCTGTGCCCTTGACCAGAATCGAACCGGGACCCTTCAGTCTGCAGGCCGGCGCTCCATCCACAGAGCCAAACCAGCCAGGGCCCCACACCTCTCTGAGCATCGTCAGGCAGGGAACAGTCCTGAAGTCACGGCAGGTGGTAAACACTGTGCCAGCTCAGAAGCTACAAGTCCAGGACCACGCGAGGAACAAAACTCCGAGCCTGGTTACAATCCAACCTCCCCGCCTCTCCCAGGTCCCGCTGGGACCTGTGGGCAGCCTCCTTCTGGGGAAGGGGCCGAGTCAGGTCTGTCTCCACACTCCTTCCCCACCTTCTCCTTCTCCCTCCGCTGCGTCCTCCGTGGTCCCTGCCATCCAGGCCTGAGATCTGGAGAGCCAGCTTCCGGAGGCGCAGGAAAGGTATTCCACGGGCGGGTGGGAGGCTCCGGCTCTGAACCAGGCAGCCTCCAACAACGCGCTCTTCTTACGAAGGTTTGCATGGACGCTGGGGTGCTATCGCTGAACCCGAGGGACCTCCC